>NW_024609883.1:80309364-80443748 GCF_016920785.2 Ixodes scapularis
ATCAACTGATTACAAAATTACTCCAAAAAGTAATCAATTACAAGTAATTTGATTACTTGTAATGCGTACGGTACAAGTCTGCATATATGATAGGCAGCAGGCCACATGGGTGCTTGTTCTGGCTCCGAGTTGAGGGGATGAACGACGCTCATAGATCTGGAATTTATTTGCCGACTGCCATTGCTTAGAAAGGAAAAACTAAGGCAAGTTTATTCAGTTTTAACGCCAGGGAGTGATTTTCAATAGTATCTAGCGAAAGTTAAAAAAAAAAATTGTTTCATGGCCCTTTTAAGCTGTCAATTACTATACGGGGAGCAAGTGTTTTAAAACGCGTCTTTGGCGCATAGGGGCGCAAGGAGAAGCACACCTATCAAAGGGCAGGGCAGAGACCGTGCAGTGACGAGGCAGTCAAGAGCGAGCCGTCATTGGTCGAGGTCGGGGGGAGGGGGGAGGGGGGGGGGGGGGGGGACTCAAGCAGTTGGACGCATCCCTAGGGTAAACAAAACGCACAACCTGCGCACAGAGCAGACGGATCACCCGATAGGTCAATTACCGGGGAAGCGTTCTGCACCCGAGACGTCGGCGCTTCTGGTCGTCCTCCGGAAAGACGTGACGCTGGGGTGACATAAGAAGGAACTCGTCCTCGGCCCTTCCGGAAAGGGAGTTATGGCGGCTCGTAAAGGCAGATAAGAGCGCCGCATTCTGGAGCGGAACCCGGAGAGAGTGGGAGCAAAAAAAAAATCCGCTTGGCAATTCGAATGAGAGTCGCGACCAGGAAGAAAAAGTGACATGGCGCGGCATGAATTTGCGTACGCAACTCGTTGCGGTTCGCTGATGTGAGACGCCCGGTGGCTGACGTGATCGTCAAGTGCAGGGTCTGGCAGCCTGCGACCGGATTTATTGGACGTCCGGTACGGGGACTTGCACTGGAGTACCAGCGGGAGCCACTTGCCTATACACAGCATACACATCCCATTAGGGCAGGAACGGATACGTGGAGGTAGCCTCAAAAGCTTGTCCGTGCTCGCGCGACGAAAACTATACCTTCTACAAATTGTGCTACTTCGATGGTCCTACTCAATAAAAAAGACGTACAACTGAATATTTTTTTTAATTGTGTTGTGTGTATGTTTATATACAGCTTAAAGTTAGTCTGCCTCAAATGGCGACTTGTCTCTCGGCTGTAGATGAAAAATTTACGCAGTGCAGTACAACCGTTATCCTGGGGTTTTTAACGTACACCACGCAGTAGTGATACGCGACCGCACAACGGTATGGGGCTCATCCAGATCGAAACGGGCAAAAATAAGGACTGAACCCAGCATCCCTGGGTTCTGCAGCGCGAGCTCTCGCTCTACGCGTTCCAAGCTGGTGTGCACTACTTTAGTGTGCGCTAGTCCACTTAACCACCGATCCCCCATATTTTTTTTTTTTTTTTTAAGTTATAGCAACAAGAGTTTTTTTGTCGATAACAAACCTTGGAGAAGGGGAACAAGAGGGGCGAAGGACAAACATAGCTAGGTGACCATGGCAACGCGCTGAAAACAAATCCGCCTAGTCCTGGTATCGTCTATTCTGCCCAGTTCGCCTGCACATTCGCATTAATTGCATTCTCATCGCAGCTTTCCTGTTTTGCTCATATTACCCAGGTATCTTCTTCGAAAACAGCTATCGTGGATGGTAGATCGGGCTTAAACGCATGCTGACAGCGAGCTTTCACCGCACGGAATCACTTTAGCAAGACGTCATTCTGATAACAACACATGAATATCTTCTCTTTCCAGTTATTTGGCTATGCGGGTAGAAGCTCAGGGAAAGGGGGAGATGAGAGTGCACGGGGACGTCAGCGCGCCGAGCTCTGACTCGAAGGATTAGTGCGTAGACGTAAAGCTAGCTGTCTTTACCTCTACTCTCTGCTTGAACGCTTTGGACCGCCGAACGCCGGCGTCCAGTGTTCCACGTTCGAACGCGTTTGAACCCTGAGTAGAGTCAAAGGCAGCTAGTGCCCCCAGTGTGAGGTTTCTCTCAGCATACATCATGGTTTAGGGCATGAAAGGGGCTTTAAGCGTGGACTCTCAGCCAAGGCGCTACAAATTTAAAAGGGGGATTCCGTGCTGCGGGCAATTAGGACAAAGGAAATACCTACGTGTCGTTTTAGAGCCGTTCTAGTCTCTGATGGCTCAAGAAACGCAGTAACGCAATAACGAGGGTAGACCTCAAAGAGAGCCGCACAAGAAGGAGACGAACTTCCGGGGGATCGGTGGCTGAGTGGGCTAGCGCACACCAGCTCAGAGCACGTGGAGCGAAAGCTCGCGCTGCAGAACCCAGGGATCCTGGGTTAATAATTGGAGTTGTGCGGATATTTATACAGCATGTAGTTGGTTAGCCATTTCAAAGTTGCGACGAGTCACTCACTGTAGATGAGCAATTTAGCCAGTGCAGTGCAAGCGTCAGCTTGAGGCCTTTAACGTGCACCACGCAGTAGTGTGGTACGATGCTCATCCAGATCGAAACGGGCGGGGGTGGGGATTGAACCCAGGATCCCTGGGCTCTGGAGGGCGAGCTTTCGCTCCACGTGCTCTGAGCTGGTGTGCGCTAGCCCACTCAGCCACCAGTCCCCGGATCCTGGGATCCATCCCCACCCTTGCTCGTTTCGATCTGGATGAGCATCGTACCGGCGTGCGCGGTCGTGTATCACTACTGCGTGGTGCACGTTAAAGACCCCAGGCTAGCGGTTGCACTGCACTAGCTAAATTGCTCGTCTGCAGCGAGTGACTCGACGCAACTTTGAAACGGCTGACCAACTGCACGCTGTATGAATATCTACACAACCCCAGTTATCAGACGAACTTGCGATCCGCATAGTGAAATGCTCGGCACCTGACAAGACCTGCGTTTCTAAACCTGTTATCACTGTAGTGATAATAGTGACGTAGGGTGTCATACCAGAATCATTAGTACATGCATTAAACCCACACATAATTTTTTTTTTTTTAAAGTAAGACTACATTAAGTTCCTTCGAAGAGACGAAGATACAACAACCAGCTTGAAAATCTACGAAAGAAACAACATATTTAACTTTTATTTATATTTTACGCTTCGCCGGTGACGTGTGGGCGGGCAAAACAGACAAACGCCAGCGGAGCGAGAAAGGTACTCATTGACCGTGTCCAAAAGTTCTCCTTCCAGTGAGCTAATTTTGGCACTTCCTTTTTGCACCACCTCCGACCCAGCATGGCGCCACAATCGATTTCCGACATCTTCGTGCGAGGTTTACGCACACGCGTGCCCGAGTGTGGCGTCGCAAAAGTTTAAAAGAAAAGTGCGAAGCAAAACAAATTCCCCAACTCGTCTCGCAGGATTAGAATATCGGGAAAAGCCCTTCCTACAGAGCTGTCTGCTCGCCGGGGTTTGTGTTCTTCCTGCTCTCAACTCACCCACTCTCCGGCGTTCGCTCTGCTAAAGTGGAAAGAGCGGAGAGCTTTGAAGAGCTGCATGTACAGATATTCTTAACTCAATTGTACAGATAACTCAATTGGAAATCTCAAAATGGCAGCAGACTCCCGGTAGGCAGAAAGAACGCAGCACATAGGAGGGCCAATGTACACATTAATATCAATATTTATTACGCTTGAATATCACAAACTGCCAAAAAAGTCATGTTTTTAATGAGCAAATACGCCAAGCGCTATTAAGCAAGGACAGGAAAGACTTTTGGCATATATGTTTTATTTTCATGTTTGTAGATGGACCAAGGACAGGATGCATGGGTGCAAGGATGAAGGGAGTAGTCACTATACCTTTTTGTATTGGGCGACAGCTGGCGTCACCTATCTATAACTCCTGGCGGAGTGTACCTTTTAGGATAAATCTAATGAAGCTTCTCGAACCGTCAGTACAAATTTGTACATCTTCCTAGAAACGAGGAGCGGAGGTACTTGTCTCACTGGTGTTAAAAATCACGAGCTGCGGAATTAACTATAGGTAATTGGCAATGTAGTATACGTTGAAGGGGGCATACGTGTTTCAGTTTTTATTAATAAGCGAGCACTTCATTGTGTACTGATCAGGTACAATGAGCACAAATATTTCACCTTGGTTTGACGTGGAAAATTATATACAAAAAAAAATTGTGATGCTGAGAATTACCTAACATCATAAATAGTTTGTAAAATACGCGGCACAGCTCACCAATATGACATTGAAGATGTTTTGCACCCAAAAACACCCTTGTCCTAGATGTTTCTACGGTGTTCACATATTTGTATTGTTCAATTTTAAAGGGAAATTAACCAGCTGAACACCTTTGCCGATCAAATTCAGAGATATTTTGTCACGTCATCGGGCTGCGCTCTATAAACATCAATTTCATATGCACCCAGCACCACATATAGTTTTTAAAAAATAACAACACATACAAACGGCACGAAGCACCCGTGCGACTACGAAATCACGCTCTCGTGTTAGCAGCTCTTCCACGTTATATCCTCGAAGACGAGTTTCAATCTTTTCTTAGGAAAGGGTGTTTTCTGACTTTGCAGGGACTTGGCAGTGTGAGCAATCCTTTAATACAAAACTCTGAAGCTTAATATTTCGAGTAAAATAAACTAACCAAACCAAAATTGACATTCGGCTTTCCCGCCATACAACTTCTCCTAAAGCGCAGGTGACGTCAACAATGAACCGTTCGTTTCGGTAGAATTTAGTAGTCATTACCGCAGCATGCCTGATGAGTTGTAGCGGCGCTTAGTGTGGCTTGGGAGCGTTGCGCTGCGTTACCATGGTGAGTAACACGGACAAGGCGCTTGCCAAGCTGTACTCCTTTTGGACTGGTTGCCAGAATTCACACGAAATACGGATGACCCCGTGACCCGCGGCCGTTTTTCGACACAACGCAGTCAAACGCATTCAAACGCAACATGTACCTATCTTTTTGTCGATATCGTTGTTTGCCAATTGCTTTCCGGGCGGCGTTATCGCATTACGAAGAACAATACGAATTGCGTGTTTCTGTTACGTACCGAATGCATTTTGCTAACTGTAAGACATATGACGGTCCTCCTGGAGGAGGCTCAGCGTAAAAGCGACGTTGTCTTGGGCTCGCGGAGTGGTGTTTACCGATGCCCTCGTTCCCCGCATATTCGCGCGCAACACTCCAGTAAACCACAGGCGCAGAGAAGTCTCAGCGCTGGATGAAACGTTAGGTGCATGTGCAAGAAAGATTGCGGTGTGCTAGACGACGGTCTGACAGAAGTTTTTTTGGCATGGACCCGGAGGAGTATACCGCAAACTACAGCGCGTCAGCCTGGAGTGGTCCCTGTGACTCCCTTCACGCGTGGAATCAAGAATCGCGCGACAGAACGGAACGAAACACAATGGTGCGCCATTTTTTGTATTTCTTGACTAGAAAAAAAAAAGAAAATTTTATGCTGTTGCCAAACCAAACGATTTGCCCCATTTTCGCGAGAGAAGCGCTCGAGTATTTCAGTATATGCGCATCTGCGGACTGAAAGGTTTTTGTTGTTGTTGAATTAAATAAAACGCAATGTGTTTGCAACTCACGATCGAAAACGAAGACGAGCTGACTCCGTTCACTTCGACCAATGGTCTGACGAGCCTCAACTGATGTCACAAACCACATAAATTCAAAAACTGCTAGTTTTTTGTGTTTTTTTTTTCTTTCAGTTTTTTGTTTCGGAGTGTTTATTGCTGGATCTGTTAAATTAATTTTTGCGGTGAGCAAGCATGACTTTGCGCTAAAACTTTGTCAACATTACCTGAGAAAGACACCTGACATCTATTGCATTCGTTGAACTGAACTTCCAGATCGTCTTTATGCTCCGCTTTAAAGGTAATCGTGATTTTGAGAACAATTTCCGAAATGATTAAGGCCTCAAGTATGTTCCGTTTTTTCTAGAGGGCATACGACACGAAACTTGATCTCTCGGGTGTTTGCAAGTAAAATAGATCCCTACAAGTGGCAATCATTAGACGTAGTAACTAAACCCACCGCGATAGCGGCTCGGGTATTCAAGCACGCTTGCCCCTTGGCAGAATCATAAGGAACTCCCTTATCACGTACGGGCCTGATAAAGCCTCAACTATTTCACAGATCCAGAATAGGGAATTTCGATCCTGAAAACGCCCGGTTTGCTCAAGATAAGAGTGTTCGAAGCGTGTTTCGGCTTGCATTGCGCTCCTATAAGGCTGTAAATTATCATCGTAGGTTTACGCGCTTGTCCATGCATACGACAATTCAAACTATAGCTTGCTCATTTCGAACAGCATCGGGGACAAAGCTATAAAATAACTGACTTTCTTCTAATGATCACCAATTATGTGTAAGGATTTCCGCGGGAAGTGTGGCGTGACGCCACGACAGTCATCAAGAAAAACCGTCAACCTACATGCGAATAACAAGAATTAGAAGTATTCTAATTCAAAGTAGAACTATGGACCATTGTGATAATAATTACAAGACGAAGAAGAAGAAGAAGGGAAGAAGAAGAGAATTTAAATGTTTCGCCTCCTGCTATAAAACCTGCATGCGGTTAAAGGCCGGTGGGTTGCCTCGCGATCACATCAATCATCATTAGCTCCTATGTGATATATGTCGTGGCCAGCTATCATACATTACGCCTGCCGTATTCCTTGTCCACCGTAAATTTACCGCAATCGTGGCTGTACGTTTTCTTTCTTTTTTTGTTTTCTTTCTTTCTTTCTTTTTTTTGCGAGTAGCAGAACGGACGTTCTAGATGGTTGGTTTTTACCTCCAAGGAAACAAAATAATACTGCCGTTTGGGAAATTCCTGGTGGAAACTTTCGACGCGAATAAAAGTTTGTTTTGGGTCCGACGACTCTGGAGGGAGAGTCATTCAGACCCTAGTGGAGACGTCTGGAGTCATTCAGACCATACTGGAGACGATGTCTACTTCAGAAAACACACATTTCTGCGGAAAATGTCATTCGATACTTGTCATCTAGTTTGTTGCATGTCATTCAAAGCAAGCAAAACTGAGCGAAGCCCTGACGGACAAGCCAAGATTACACACGCAGCGCTGCCTTTCAAATAAATTTATTTCCTTAAAAAACGTAAAAACAGCATAAACAAACAAAATTACGTTAACTTTTTTCGTTTGTCTTATAAATAAAATTTAATAATAATACGTGTTTGCAAAATCGCGCTAATTTGTGTTGTGTTTTTTTATAGTAACTTGTGCTTGTGCGTTGTGACACGGATAAACAAAAGTTAAACCCCTTCTGAATAAAAATAACGTTTTTTGCAACACCTTTACGTGGAAAATTGGCATTCAAATAATGTTGGTTGGCTTTATGGAGCTAAAGAAACAAAACTCTTACAGTACCAGATTACCTAAAACTCAAGTAAATAAGTTAAAAAAAAGGTAAACTTCAACGCCAGGTAATGGCCTAAATGGCCGGGATAGAAGTCACGTGATATAGGACACATGAATGATATGAATGATATAGGACACAATCAACCGTGACAGCGGGAGGTTCTTCCATTAATACGGTAGTAGGATGAAATATAATGCTGTACCGAAGCTTCAATGCGACACCTGGACGGACCAATAACCTCTGGATGGTACATTGTAGATACGTTTCGATAACAAATGAACTACCCTAAATGCACTGGGAACGGGTTAATATAAATCAGCTAACTATGTAAGTAGCACTCTAGATGAATTACCATGGGCCAATCAACAGCCGAGAATATCTAGGCAAAAGGTGCAACCCTGAACTTTTCAGTGTGTGCGACAGATCAACCGAAAACAAACACGGAGTCATGATATGGGGCTCCATACTTGGTTTCACCCCAAGTCAAGACGCAGCCGACGCTACGAGCTGATGTTGCCAATCCGACAGCGTCAAAAGCAATCCATCATGGTGTTCGTCGTGTTTCTGTACGTGCTCTAACATCACTTAACCAATCATAAACAAACAAAAAGGCCCAGTGACTTGTGCTTTTGACACAGCTTGATTGGTCCCATTACCTTGTAACGTGGGCTGCGTCTGGATTCAACCTGAGACAAAGTATAGCGTCCTCTGTTTAATTCCCACACAAGGCCCATTCGATTTCCCTGCACCAGCCTGCACCGGCGCAGAAAGGTGCAGGGCAATGTGCTCCCGGTTGCATTTTAAGATAGGCTCCACTCGTAAATCGAATACGGAGGTGTGCACCGAGTGCAGCTGGTGCAGGAGGTAGAGGCAAATAGAACGCAACAATAGTGAACACGCGTTTGCAAGTTTGGCCTCTGAGCGCAGTCCTGCTACTGGTGTGTGTAGATCCTCTACTTGTCGAGTCTGGATAGATGGTTAGATGGTACGGCTGTTACGTGGTATTGGTTGTATACCCCTTGTATCCGGAGGTAGCTTGCGCCACCTATAGCCTAAAAAAATGCATCCCACTCCTTCAAATTTTGTTCTAAATTGAATTTCTAGTTGAATCGTCTACCCAACGAATCTTTGGTGTTAATACACTTCTCCAGAACTTTTTCACCGATTTTCTAACCTTATTTTTTGTGATTGCTAAGGCGTCAAAACGCCTTCCTAGGGCGTGCCCATGGCTGCCAAAATGTTGACCCACCAAAGAGGTTTTTTCGGTGGTGGCTAGACTAGCTTTTGAAGAAGCGTGGCTACTTGCAAACGTGTATACGCTGCCGTAAAATTCTTCATTCGCGATGCTGAAAACAATACGCTCAAAACATCCCCAATGATAGTGTTTAGGAAACATTTTATTTCAGAAGCCAATAGTCGAGCAGTGAGCAATAGTTTGTGGTAATCGAGGGAGCTGTAGTCAGGGTGATCAGAGCTGGGGTTCTTGTAGCTTTGGAGGTGAAGGACGGAAAGAATCAGAGTACAGATGGTTGTGGTGTGGCTCCCGCAGTGCTGTGCTCTCGGGACGGGGTGATAATTCAGAACGCTGTTGAAAGAAGAATAAGGAATGTTAGTATGCGTGCCAAACTCATAACCTTCATTTATTTATATTTCTATGTAAACATCTGCTGCACGAACCACTTTAAAAAAAGATTATTACTACTACTCTGGTACATCCAGAATCCAGGAAATTAGATTTTCTTATTACCAGAAAGTTGGGACGCAAACGAGCTGGTGCTGGTTGTTATAATAATAATAATACTATTATTATTATTATTGGTGGTTGTTATAATAATAATAATATTATTATTTCTGGTTGTTATAATAATAATAATAATAATAATAATAATAATAATAATAATAATAATAATAATAATAATTCTGTGTCGTTCCGTTCCTCGTTCTCTTGAGTCTCGGAGTTTTAGTCTATCATGTTAACTTCCTGATCACATTCTTATAGTTTAAGTCGTTCCCGTCGTTCACAAAAGCAATTTACTTGAAGGTCAGACGAAAGTTTGTATATTTAATTCGGTGTCATTGCAACGTACTTCATATCTAAAATACGAAACTCAACAGTGCAACAGGATATATTCCCCAAAATCGCTTAATCCCTACTAGCAAATGAGTAACAAGACATAATCGCTGTAAACTTCTTGAAGAGTTCACACCCCCTCAGTATTTTCTTTCTTCCTCCGATTCAGTAATGAATGAAAGAAATCATTTGCCGCAAAACATCGTACGTTCAACTACCCCACAATCATTTTGGGTCGACTCAGGAGCGTACCTGCGACATCGAACAACATGT
This sequence comes from Ixodes scapularis, assembly GCF_016920785.2. Lineage (NCBI taxonomy): Eukaryota > Metazoa > Arthropoda > Arachnida > Ixodida > Ixodidae > Ixodes > Ixodes scapularis. Next base: position 80,319,066 of record NW_024609883.1, read on the forward strand.
TACTTTCATGGGGTGCGTGCATAAAATCCTTCATGATTTTGTATATTGCTTATTTTATATAACTCTACAAAAATCTCGAATGGGGCTTAGTAGTATCGTAAACAAATGAATAAATAAGCCCTGGTCGATCGAGCCGAGGTATAGTGAAAAACAGTATTTTAGCACTTAACACCTGCTTATGTGCATTGCTTTACTATGTCCATGACCTTTTTTTTTTTGTATTGGATTTTTTTTTTTAATTTTGAAAGGTTAAAAAAATTATCCTTTAATCTTCCAGTTAGAAAATGAAGGTTATTACTCTCACTGACAGCTTAAGAAACCGGGCGTAGCTTTCTTCCACGCGCTCCTAGCTTCATGATTTCTTCCTCCGTATATGTATCGGCTAATTCCGCGATTTCATTGACTGTGAACCAATGATAAGATATTCGAGACATACCACGGTCTGAGTATCTTAAATTGTCAATGTCTATGCTGCTAACCATTAGAGATCCAAACGAGTTATTAGCAATCGAGATTCTCCTTTACTAGATGCCACTCAATCCAAGACAGCCGCTTTGTATCAAATACCTCGGGTTGCATATGTGTTTCTTTTTTTAATTTATATCTAATTGAAATCTTATAAAGCCAAAAGGATTACTAAATGTTTTTTCCTAGGATAAATATCTCGTTTCCACGTTTGACGTCTGAGGACACTTACCCATCCCAAGGGCAGCGGGAGTTCCACGCCCTCTAGCGCCCGTAGTAGTAGTACGGGTAATAGGAGTGGTAGTATCCCAACGGCGACGCGTAGTGGCCGTAGTAATGCAGGGCGTCGCCGACGTAGTACTGCGGCGCCGCCACAGTGTAAGCCACGGCGAACATGGCGAGAACGGCCAGAAGTACCTGGACATTGGGCCAATAGGTCTCTTCAATGCTGAACGCACCAAGACAGCTTTACCGCAGGCCGTAACGAGTTATTACTTCAAATATACTACGCCACAAGCTCCAGGCCGCCTCAGTGGCTCCGAGGAAAAGCGCCAGCCCACGAATCCTCAGGTGGTGGGTTCGAATCCTAACGGAGGTATTCGCATTCTGACCGAGGCCTATTGTGAACGAGATTTTGGTTGCGTGTCAAAATATTCCACACAGTCATTTTCCAAGGTGGTCGAAAGTAATCCTCGGTCGTTCGCTGGTGTCTGCTTGCCAGATTGCCCTTTGTTGGTTTTGCACCTAAAAATCCATCCCCCCACTCAATTTGAATTTGACCATAAGCTTTTGAAAGCGATTTCTGAAATCAGTTGCAGGCATTCTTTACTTCATTAGGTTGCATAAGTTTAATGTAGCGTACATATTCTGCCTGCTCAAGGCGAAATATATGGTATACTCTAGTGACGTTTTGTTTTTGCTTTTAAAATATAATTGTTGCCTAAAATGAGATGATAGGCTTAGAGAATATTCTACCAAGTGACTGTTCTGGCTAAGTTTAATTTTGCGTTTAATCTAATATGCAACGAATGCAGTTTTTGTAATAAACTTAAAGCATGTTTTGCAACGCCCGCTTTAGAAGATATATCGTTGATTTTGGCGCCAAGAACATTAAGGTTATTGTACAGTAATAACTCTGCGTATAGGTGCTCAACTACAAATATAATATTTCCGAGATAGCAGAAGGCAAATAATAGGCATTATACATTTGAAGAAAAAAATGCGAAAGCGTATTGTGAGATCAAAGTAAACTTACCAGGACCTTCATGTTGCTTCTGCGGAGCACACGGTTCTCAAACCTTGACTAGTGTTGGAAGGGAATGTGTCTTCCGTTCTCCGCTACGCGCCTTTTATAGGAATCCGTCAAGGCAGCGAGCAGCTTGATGGAAACTTGGAATGTTGCGTAACAAGAGCGTACGTGCAACCGATTCACAAGTTCCAGGGTTGCCTTCGATCGAAGGAAGTAAAATAAAAACATCGATACAAGCGAGGAGCGTGCATAGAGGTCGAGGTTAGCATGTTCAACCATGTGAGACACATGCTTCGCGGTACGTGGCGCCACTGACAAAAATACTTAAGAACCCGGAAAAGGCTAATTCGAGATGAAGAAAGTACACATGGCGACGAAGGTGTCGCGAGATTAATTTGCATGTCTCATGCGGAGGATTCCCCCGAAAAAAATCGTGTATGCATGCATCGCGCAGCCCCCGTTACCAACTCTGTCAAGGGCTTTCCTGCCCTTTACTCTTTCAAAGCGGGTCGAATGGTTAGAAAGGCAAAACGGCTTTCCTTGGTTTAGGAAAGTGCGGTTTAACAAGGCTAATGTGGTTGTTCATCTAAGGTACCCGCGTTAAAATGGGTACAAGGGCGCATAACGTGTGGTCGCGGGCATGGCGACTAGAAGATAATGGAATAGAGTGGAGTGTGGGCGGCAATACACGACAAGCAATTATGTTAATAAACATGTAGAAAAAAAGTTAGTGCATTTACGCAAGAATCGCATGACCAATGAACCTAAATACATATGCATTTGCATCAAAATATCTTTATAAGTTTCAAAAATAAAAGTGGTAAATCGGCGTAGTTACCACGGTTGTCGCTATAGTTGTGTGTATTAAACATTTTTATCTTCCCCAAGACAGGGATAGTTCTAAAAAAACTCAGTTTAATGTCATTTTTGCAATGCCACAATGAACGAGTAAAGGAATTGTCCTTAGCGTCAAAATATATATACCCGTAGCAAGAAAGAGATTATGTTTTCGAGCTAAGGGCAACACGCTGCTAAACTTATGTCTTGAAAACCTTCTTTTTTTTTTTCTCCTAAAACAGTACACGCTTGAAACAGTGCCAATTTAAGTGGGTAGTGTTGTGTTAAACAATATGTATTGAGTTCTTAACGTTTCTAGAATATCTTTTTAATTATATCTAACATCAGCTGTCTGTTAACCTCTCCCCATCTTTTACAGCGTTGGAGGTACTAGAATGAAGAAATAAATAAGTAGTAAAGAATATTATCACAGACGCACCCTGTGTTTCAGTTTTCGATTACGATACGTATTATGTGCACACCACTAGCTAGAAGCAGCGTATTTCGTTTTTATTGCTAGCATGCCAAAGCCAAAACTTAAAAACAAAGTTTTGTCTCTCCTGGTTCTAGCTTTTTGATAAAAAAAACAAAAAAAAAACAGAACGTAGAACAATTTGTATTTACAAATTGCGGGAAATTTACAACACGCGTCGTTGTAGCTCCTTTGGTAGTCAAGGGGTGCACTCTGAAAAATCTGGAGCGGGTACTTTCCCGTAAAGCACTTGCTTTGTCGTCTTTCATGACAGCGAATGCACTAATCACTGCAGTCGGAGGGTTTGTTTGCCACACAGCGTTAGTTCCCGAGGTGGCCGCAAGAAGGGCGCCACCCCTCGATCCCCTTTCCTCGAGAGTCACTGAATACCCAAGAAACGCAGGGTGTGGCTTATTTTGTTCACGCTTCTTGCTTTGTGACTAAGTTCTTCGGCGTTCTTATCGGCTAATGCTGCAATCTGATTGAACGCGGAGCGATAATGACATGCTCGGGGCTCACTACACCCCCCCCCCCCCCCCCGGTTCCTAAACCGACAGGAACTGTATATGTTGCATGTCCAATGTTCAAGGGTGCCTTCATGTGCGCCCTAGAATGCTTTAGCGCACGTGAAGGCTCCCTACAACGTTCTAATGCGTCGTAGTGGAACGCAGTGAGATGTGAAGCAGTCGGTCTTACTCGTAGACACGGGTCTGAGCCAGTTTTAAGCTGCGCTAAAAGAAACTACCAGCTTTCAGTTCGCCTCTAACATCCTTAGGTGCAACGTCGTGTGGAGAAAATACAGGGTGTTTCGGCGAATACTGAATTTAAAAAAAAAAATCTCTATGAATAGGGAGAAGAGGAAAAAAACTATTTTCGGGAAACAACTGCCGGCCACGGCAGATGTCGGGGATTGCAGAAAAACCATTAATGGCGAAATAATTACTTACAGTTTGCTAATGCTCTTTTTTATTTAGTTAAAATAAACACATAGTTTCAATAGGGTGCCTTCAGGTTTCAATAAGAAACTTGCTGAGTGTCATCGAAAACGCGGAAGATTTTCTAATCATTCGCGTTCTCGTATTTAAGTTAAACGAAGTTGCACTTGGATCCACCCATATTTAATGCTTTTATTGTATTTACCATTTGACTAACGAAGTCATCTTCCACACCACCGCGTGGTTCTCATGCTGTCAATTCCACTAAACATAAAATCACAACCATGGTAGGATTGTATAAAGTTGAATGTACATGTTGTGCTTACGAATCTACTGTAGTATACTTACAAGTTTATTATTAGACTTGAAAACATCCATCGAAGGAAGAAGAGGGTAGGGCTGTGACAATGACCTTGTAGACGAAATATTGTATGCCTAAATTGGTTGCCTCGATGTGCATGAAGGCACTGTAACTTAAGGCTTCCTGGTGTTTTCACAGAATAATCATATTGAACTGGGGATTGACGCTTGAAGAAGAAAAGTTTACTGTGATAGAAAATGGTAAACACTACGGTAAAATTCCGCCAGCTCGACTGTGCACCGTAATTTAATTTTTGGAAGTAATGGTAATTGCGTCAAGAATGAGGCAAGTGCTAAAAGCAGACTGGTAAGAAATGGCCGCAGTTAACTATAATGTGTTTTCAAGTCGCCTCGCTTAAAGGAATTGTCCGGTAAAATTTTGTTTTTGAGAAAAGAATTAAATTATATTGTCATTGCTTTTAGGGATATCATCCGCACATTATGCGAATTCCTAATCCTCCGCCACACAAGTAACTCGATGTTTAACAAAGCCCAACTGCCAACTGCTCAGTTTGCACCTGCAAAACACACAGCGTTTTCGTTGGCAACGGAAGCTCTGACGGAACACAAGGCAAAGAGAGACACCTCAGCTTTCTACTGCCGTCCTAGTAAAATAACTTCGTTCTAAGAAAGACAACATTTACGGTATCGAGGGAAGCTCAATTATTCGAGGATGATAACTGTGTGCACCACCAACCATGTTGATCAAAACCGAAAATAAGTCAACTCCAGCTACTCTGACCCTACCATGTCTGATCTGACGTCATGACACGACCAGCCATGCATACTTGCCAAATTTGGCACAAAGTTTCGTATTGGTGTTTATAACTGATCTTTCAAAAAAAAATATCACATATCGCTATATTATTGCGGTCCTCTCTACGTGACTAGCGCCAAACCGTAGTAACTTCCGGATATCACCGGACAAGACCTTTAAACACCTTCATGCCAATTCGGAGCTCAAGTTTGTCTGCTTGTTTTACAGGGGTTGCGATCATGTCAAAACGTCGAGCCCTTAATGAAAATATAAAAAAAAAAAATAGTGGGTAGACCCTTAAGGCGTTTAGCATTGAGGTCTACCCACTATCTTTTTCAATCAGCCAATAAGAGCTCGGCATCGTGCTGACGTCATCGCAACTCCTGCGCAAGAAGCAGAAGACTTGCTCTCCGCATACCATTCCTGCACGCTGGTTTTCGGTCACTCCCGTGCAGGGTGTAAGATAGACAGGTGGGGAAACGGCCCATAGAAGCTTACCGCAGCGCCGTGACCGGATTGTGTACTCGTCTCAACGAGGTATAGGGCATTAGAGTGATAAACTGGCAGCTGAAAGTGACCCCCAATTGACCGCCGCCATGTTGTACAATTTTGACCACTAGACACGTGACCAGGCCAAATCTATGACGTAACCAGACCAAATCTCTGGCGTCGACGATAAGATGGCAGCGCCCAGTGCGTGTCGGAAGCGTTGTGGGCGTTGATCGGAGTGTGTGGATTTCGTGTGCGGAATTCGGTTTTTCAGGGTTTTGTATGCTCCCCGCGTAGGAATAACGTGAAGTAGGAGGGAATGAGGCTTTTCTTTTTTATTTAATTCAGAGTAAGCCAGATTCGGTCCCGTGCTTCTCGTACGGGCTCGGATCACTACCTCGGACATCGCTCGGTCGTTCGAGTTTAATTAAAATATCCGCAATCGTTAACCACGGAAGCTCCTCCATAATTGCTGAGTCGAAGGATACGTCGAACCCTTCCGGAACGCGGAGTCTAAATGTATGTAGGACGTAACCAGAACGCGGAGTTCTAACGGTACGGCGGACGTGCCCGGGCAATTTTCTTAGCTCGACCGTCAAGATTCGCATTTGAAGCAGCGAGTGAAGTGTTGAAATCTCCGAACTGCTCGGTGCTGAGCTAACTACGGACCACTTCACTATGTGATCCGTAGTGACGTGAAAAAGACCGACGGCGGTCACTCCGGGGGGACGGCGGCTCCCGGCCGCCTGCCTTCTGTGAAGGGGCGACAGTCGTGTAAGCAGTACTGTACCAGCTTCTCTTATAGTTATGTTGTTCTCAAGCAGCTTCCCGATCACTAAACCCCGCAAACGCGTGCCGAAATTTCAAAAGGTGTCTGCCAACCTGGAAAGCCTTGAACTCCCAGGGAATTTCGGATCATCTGGGAAAGTCAGGGAATCATTCAAAAAGTGGGCTAAATAAGGGAAGACGACTAGTGAAAGCGGCATGGCGGTTGCTCGTCGGCACGGCCATGCTGAATGACATTGCCGAAATGTCATCGTTCGACTCAAAATCTCAAGGAATTTGATCAAAATAGTCAGGGAAAACTTGAAAAAGTCGGGGAATTTGAAATCAGTAGTTTGTTAGACACAATGTTTGATTTTCTTGGCACTCCACGCGTTTTTACACACGACAGGCACACGCCCGTGTATCATACGGCAGCCAGGCCAAGCGGCTGCCAGCCACTTATGCAAGGTCGATAAGACGCAAGCGTGGAACGCTTTCGGACTGCTGTAAATACACCAGCGGGAGCGTCCGGCCGCAGTCCGACTGCCCACGCTAGGACACCCGACACAGACTCCGCGTCCTGGGTACGTCTGACGTATCTTTAGATTTTGCATCCTAGGTACGTCAGACCTATCTTTAGACACAGCGCCTGATAATAGTAGTGAATGGGGTCACGTTCAGTGTGCAAGTCACTTTATTACACTCGGAGAGCGGAATTCCATTCCCGTTGCGCAGGTAGTTCCCGAGCTAGGCATGCACTTGAAGACTATGTTTCACTCTTTCATAAAGCAAGCTTTGCGGGACCCCTCCGCCCTTGTGCACCCATTCGCAGGTCGTGTCGCCTTTCCTCACGTAACTCCCGCAGGTTCAGTGAGTTGCCGAGCCACTGCAGCCCTGGCGTCGCTCGGTACATACAAGAGGCGGCTCACGTCGGTCGTCCAGCAGCGTACTGGAGGGACGCAAAGCTAGCAGCCTCCTTGGTGCACGCAAGAAGAGGCTGAGCAGAGCTCCAAGCTCTTCTGACGCACATGTGCACTCCAACGAGACCGGTGTCACACCCCGATTCCTAGAGATGTGGTCGCACTGGCAGTCTTGTCGGTCCCTGGGGGCCGTCGAGGAGTGCCAGAAAGCAAAATTCAATCCTTCTTGCGCAGGTAGTTCCCCAGCTAGTCACTTCCTTGACGACGTCGCACCCTCTCTGGAAGCAAGCTTCGGGATGATCTTGTGCACCCATTTGCAGGTCGTGTCGCCTTTGCTCACGTAACTCCCGCAGGTCCAGCAAGTTGCCGAGCCGCTGTAGCCCCGGCGTCGCTGGTCGTGCATCAACCACCGCTGCCCATTTCCGCTGAGTGCTTGGGTGTGGTAGCTTGACGTGCTTTCGCAGAAAGCTGTATGCCTTTGCCGAGTAAAAATGGAGCGTGAGGGCAAACTTGCGCACATCCTCTGTACATGCGTTTTTGTTTCGCCTGACTCTTTTTAAGACGAGGTTGCGCATTGTGTTGGTGAAGGCATTGTCAAGTATGTCAACTGCTGGCTTAGGAAGTCGTGTCCTCAGTTCACGGAGCAGCGTGTTCAGCTTCCTAATCCTGGCCGTCTTCCGATTGACCTTCTTCTTTGCCTGTTTCAACAGTTTCCTCGCCTTCTGCAGCTTTTGCCTACTCGTGGCCAGGACCCTGTGCAGTCGTGGTGACACAGCTGCGTACGAGTGGTCACCGAAGGAAGTGTTGCGTCGCTTGAACACAGCTTCAGGGGGAGTCTCTGACGTCATAGCCTGAGAGGGGGAAGTAACCAGCTTTACATTGCTTCCAGAACCAGCAGCAGCTTGGGCCTCTCCTGGGGTTGGCTGATCAGTCGTCGATCCAGGCTGCCTCTCTGGAGGGTGAGACCTGTCAGCAGAACAACGAGCGGTGACATTCAAGACTGCCTGTATTCCACAAGACTGTGTGCCAGGGCATGCATTCTTGGCAGGTTATACTGTGCAGTGTGATATGTGACCACACCTTTTATGCGTTGGCCAGAACTGGCACTGACCCACAAAAAGGGGGTGCTGGGAGTTCTGGCTTATGAATAGGGTTCCATGTTTTGGGTGTTTTTTAATTTGTGAGTATTACCTTGCTCAGTGAGCAAAAGAAGAGCCGTGATCAAAGGGTGCAGCCAAAAGCTGTAACCAAAAGTTGTGTCCAAATGCCGTGACCAATGCGACGCAATCTAAGGAAAAAGAAAATAAGAGAAAAACAAACAGCTGTGCTCACGTTATCATTTTCGTCATGTGACTTAATTATTAATCACGTGATCGAACAAAAAATAAACCTAGAAATAAATTAACCCCTGCCCGGTTTCGAACCTAGGCTCTCATGATCGCACAACTAGTGTGCTATTCATTGGGTCAACCTTGCTCATTGACGTCAATATAACTCGGCCAAAGGTAATGCTCATGCATTCTCACATCATGAAAGAAAGCTGAGGTGCTCTCGTAGTTTTATTTTTTTAAAAATGGGGGTGATTTTTTGGTGCTTATTTGTTCTCTCGAATTTTGAGCTTATCAGTGTCTTTTTTTGATATCGACTAAAACTCGGAGTGTCACGGTACTTATGTGGTAAAAGCAAATGCATATCTGTGGCGTTTCTAGGAGACACAACATGATATGCACTACTCATTGCTAAATGGAGCACATAAAAACAAATTCCAAAGAAAAAGAGCAGCCTCGCAGACAGTTCAGTGCGGTCGGTGTTGTGGTTCAACAAAAGTACAGACGTTTATCAAGGTTCCCTGCTGTGGAAAGTGCAATTTCTCTTCAAAGCAAGCTCAATTCGGGTTCTTTCAGTTTTTGCAGATATCAAGAAAAATCGTTTGGAGGTCATATTTTTATGTATATCAGTATATACTGAAAACACGTAACCCACTTATGATTGAATGATTGTAAAAAGCATACAGCATGCCATGGAATTATTATAATGGTGGTGGTTGAAAGTGTTGCAAAGAACCTGAATGTTTTACTCGAAGCTATCAACTTGATCCCAAAGATGCCACTTTTCTAGTGATTCGTTGACCACCACTTTCAGATACAAGAGACACACCTTTGCAAGTTGTGCAACTAGTCGCCCGAAGTACCTGAGAACTAAAGCTTGTTACTTCCCCCTCTCAGGCTACGACGTCAGAGACTCCCCCTGAAGCTGTGTTCAAGCGACGCAACACTTCCTTCGGTGACCACTCGTACGCAGCTGTGTCACCACGACTGCACAGGGTCCTGGCCACGAGTAGGCAAAAGCTGCAGAAGGCGAGGAAACTGTTGAAACAGGCAAAGAAGGAGGTCAATCGGAAGACGGCCAGGATTAGGAAGCTGAACACGCTGCTCCGTGAACTGAGGACACGACTTCCTAAGCCAGCAGTTGACATACTTGACAATGCATTCACCAACACAATGCGCAACCTCGTCTTAAAAAGAGTCAGGCGAAACAAAAACGCATGTACAGAGGATGTGCGCAAGTTTGCCCTCACGCTCCATTTTTACTCGGCAAAGGCATACAGCTTTCTGCGAAAGCATGTCAAGCTACCACACCCAAGCACTCAGCGGAAATGGGCAGCGGTGGTTGATGCACGACCAGCGACGCCGGGGCTACAGCGGCTCGGCAACTTGCTGGACCTGCGGGAGTTACGTGAGCAAAGGCGACACGACCTGCGAATGGGTGCACAAGGGTGGAGGGGTCCCGCAAAGCTTGCTTTATGAAAGAGTGAAACGTAGTCTTCAAGTGCATGCCTAGCTCGGGAACTACCTGCGCAACGGGAATGGAATTCCGCTCTCCGAGTGTAATAAAGTGACTTGCGCACTGAACGTGACCCTATTCACTACTATTATCAGGCGCTGTGTCTAAAGATAGGTCTGACGTACCTAGGATGCAAAATCTAAAGATACGTCAGACGTACCCAGGACGCGGAGTCTGTGTCGGGTGTCCTAGCGTGGGCAGTCGGACTGCGGCCGGACGCTCCCGCTGGTGTATTTACAGCAGTCCGAAAGCGTTCCACGCTTGCGTCTTATCGACCTTGCATAAGTGGCTGGCAGCCGCTTGGCCTGGCTGCCGTGTGATACACGGGCGTGTGCCTGTCGTGTGTAAAAACGCGTGGAGTGCCAAGAAAATCAAACATTGTGTCTAACAAACTACTGATTTCAAATTCCCCGACTTTTTCAAGTTTTTCCCTGACTATTTTGATCAAATTCCTTGAGTTTTTGAGTCGAAGGATGACATTTCGGCAATGTCATTCAGCATGGCCGTGCCGACAAGCAACCGCCATGCCGCTTTCACTAGTCGTCTTCCCTTATTTAGCCCACTTTTTGAATGATTCCCTGACTTTCCCAGATGATCCGAAATTCCCTGGGAGTTCAAGGCTTTCCAGGTTGGCAGACACCTTTTGAAATTTCGGCACGCGTTTGCGGGGTTTAGTGATCGGGAAGCTGCTCGAGAACAACATAACTATAAGAGAAGCTGGTACAGTACTGCTTACACGACTGTGGCCCCTTCACAGAAGGCACCCGGCAGGCGGCCGGGAGCCGCCGTCCGCCCGGAGTGACCGCCGTCGGTCTTTTTCACGTCACTACGGATCACATTGTGAAGTGGTCCGTAGTTCGCTCAGCACCGAGCAGTTCGGAGATTTCAACACTTCTCTCGCTGCTTCAAATGCGAATCTTGACGGTCGAGCTAAGAAAATTGCCCGGGCACGTCCGCCGTACCGTTAGAACTCCGCGTTCTGGTTACGTCCTACATACCTTTAGACTCCGCGTTCCGGAAGGGTTCGACGTATCCTTCGACTCAGCGATTATGGAGGAGCTTCCGTGGTTAACGATTGCGGATATTTTAATTAAACTCGAACGACCGAGCGATGTCCGAGGTAGTGATCCGAGCCCGTACGAGAAGCACGGGACCGAATCTGGCTTACTCTGAATTAAATAAAAAAAGAAAAGCCTCATTCCCTCGTACTTCACGTTATTCCTACGCGGGAGAGCACAGAAAACCCTCAAAAACCGAATTCCGCTCACGAAATCCACACACTCCGATCAACGCCCACAACGCTTCCGACAGGCACTGGGCGCTGCCATCTTTTCGTTGACGCCAGAGATTTGGTTTGGTTACGTCATAGATTTGGCCTGGTCACGTGTCTAGTGGTCAAAATTGTACAACATGGCGGCGGCCAATTGGGGGTCACTTTTGCCTGATGAACGGTATACTAGTTTATCACTCTAAGGCCCTCTACCTCGTTGACTCGTCTGCTGGCGGGTACCCCTGATTTGCGACAGATGGCGCTGCGGCGAGAGGAAAAAAATTGGAATCGGATTTGCATGGAACTCTATGGGAGAGTACGTAAAATAAACCGAGAGCACGACAGTCCTCCATTCAAAAACCACGAAAAATCATCTCCGTCAATTTAGCCGGTCGCCACCGGTCGCCTACCCAGAGTGAGGGTTCGCGGTGCTCCACATAGATGGCGCCACAGAAAAAGAGAAAACCGAAGGGGACACAATACGGTCACTCATTTGGCTCTCGTTTCCCCACCTGTCTATCTTACACCCTGCTCCCGTGTGACGTGATCCGCATTCCCCCAACAATGATTACGCACTCCATTCACCCTTTAAGGGGTACGGAAACGAACTTTTAGTGCTCATTTTATTATTTAGCTATATACCATGTCGCATCAGCACCTGAAGAACATCAGTCTCTCGTTTGTAAGCGCAAGTAATTCTAAAACTAATAAAACGATGTTCCACTTAAACCTGGTAATTGAAGGGGCCGAAGCTTTCTTGGGGGATCGTGGCGTGTTGCCCCTTCCGCAGTGGCGCCACCCTCGGCGGGACACCGTACTCATATACAGGGTGTCACAGACAAAAATTTGCACGTTTTTTTTTTTTTTTTTTTTTTTTTTTTTTTACCGCAAAAATAAAGTGCGCATCGCCGAACGCTCATTCTCCGCCCGAAGGTAGTGCTAGAGGTCACAACCAGATGCCAAAGTTTCAGCCCGATCCGATACCTTAATCAAAAGTTTTAAGTAATTTTCTGAAAAGTTCAATGGGAAAATGGCGGCAGACGGAGCGTTCCAATACATGGGGCTCTATGGCACCAGAAATCAAAAACGGGCGAAAATGACCTCCATTTTCCTATTGAAATTTTCAGAAAATCACTTATAACTTTTGAATAAGGTATCGGATCGGGCTGAAACTTTGGCATCTGGTTGTGACCTCTAGCGCTACCTTCGGGCGGAGAATGAGCGTTCGGCGATGCCTAGTTTATTTTTGCGGTAAAAAAACCCTGTATTTTTTTTTTTTTTTTTTGTGACACTTCTGTAGATACCTTAGCCGTGAACGCAATGACGTAATCGTGCTGCTTCGCGCGGGGCGCGATTGTTTTTTTTTATACCACCGAGTTGTTTCGGTGTTTATTCATCACGTTTGCGTGCAGGATGCTGTGCTATTGCGCGGCAGAGGGCTGCGACAACAGCGTGCTGAATTACAAGACGCCGATCTACGGATTTCCGAACGATGAGAAATCCCGAAGCGTCTGGATCCGTCTCGCGCGTCTCGGGCGCTGATGAAGACCGGTCGCTTGTGCAGTGACCATTTTCGCGATGGGGAGTAATGAAAGGCGGCCCACTCTTTTCAGGAGTCTGGGTCTTCCTACCGAGAATATTCGGTTGCTACCAGGGGTTGTGTTTTCAATTTTTTTCTGAGGAAAGAAAATCAGAAGAGCTCAGCCAACCGCACGAAAAGCGATGCAAACTGGTAAGTTAGCACGTTGTTAATAAAACACCAAATAAGGCATACCTCCAAGTTGGCCAATCATTATTGAATGCGAGGCATTTCTCGGCGACCCCTACCCCTGACAGATTTTGCCGAGCGAACGGTCGGTCTGTCGGAAGTTCGTACGGTTCTAGACCAAATCGCCTGACCGTCACCATGTGAGAGAGTGACTACTCGTCCTCACTGACATATTCCGAGTCCCGTTGCTAGTCGAAATCCTCGCCCTACCGAGTTCATAGACCTTGGCGGGACGCACCGCAGACTTAAAGAACCGAAATGAATACGTCACGAATGTCATCGTGCAGCTGCCCAGACCTCCACCACTCCGAAACGCGAGATTGTAACACGCATAAGCCACCGCCGTGGCGGCGCTCATAATCACGCCAGCCTTTGGCTGTGCTGAGGAGCCTGACGTCACAATTGCGACGGAGTTCCCATGACACATCGCACGCCTCGATGGCAAGTTTCGAAGCGGTCGCTAGAATCGGACGCTTGAAACGAAAGGTATATATCCATCCGCTCAAAATACGAACGTGCGATTGTCATCTACAATATCACAGGTCCTTTCACTCATTTTGGAAAGGTTTCCGTTTATTTTGATTTTCGTTTCTGTACCCCTTTCCGTTTATTTTGATTTTCGTTTCTGTACCCCTTTCCGTTTATTTTGATTTTCGTTTCTGTACCCCTTTCCGTTTATTTTGATTTTCGTTTCTGTACCCCTTTCCGTTTATTTTGATTTTCGTTTCTGTACCCCTTTCCGTTTATTTTGATTTTCGTTTCTGTACCCCTTTCCGTTTATTTTGATTTTCGTTTCTGTACCCCTTTCCGTTTATTTTGATTTTCGTTTCTGTACCCCTTTCCGTTTATTTTGATTTTCGTTTCTGTACCCCTTTCCGTTTATTTTGATTTTCGTTTCTGTACCCCTTTCCGTTTATTTTGATTTTCGTTTCTGTACCCCTTTCCGTTTATTTTGATTTTCGTTTCTGTACCCCTTTCCGTTTATTTTGATTTTCGTTTCTGTACCCCTTTCCGTTTATTTTGATTTTCGTTTCTGTACCCCTTTCCGTTTATTTTGATTTTCGTTTCTGTACCCCTTTCCGTTTATTTTGATTTTCGTTTCTGTACCCCTTTCCGTTTATTTTGATTTTCGTTTCTGTACCCCTTTCCGTTTATTTTGATTTTCGTTTCTGTACCCCTTTCCGTTTATTTTGATTTTCGTTTCTGTACCCCTTTCCGTTTATTTTGATTTTCGTTTCTGTACCCCTTTCCGTTTATTTTGATTTTCGTTTCTGTACCCCTTTCCGTTTATTTTGATTTTCGTTTCTGTACCCCTTTCCGTTTATTTTGATTTTCGTTTCTGTACCCCTTTCCGTTTATTTTGATTTTCGTTTCTGTACCCCTTTCCGTTTATTTTGATTTTCGTTTCTGTACCCCTTTCCGTTTATTTTGATTTTCGTTTCTGTACCCCTTTCCGTTTATTTTGATTTTCGTTTCTGTACCCCTTTCCGTTTATTTTGATTTTCGTTTCTGTACCCCTTTCCGTTTATTTTGATTTTCGTTTCTGTACCCCTTTCCGTTTATTTTGATTTTCGTTTCTGTACCCCTTTCCGTTTATTTTGATTTTCGTTTCTGTACCCCTTTCCGTTTATTTTGATTTTCGTTTCTGTACCCCTTTCCGTTTATTTTGATTTTCGTTTCTGTACCCCTTTCCGTTTATTTTGATTTTCGTTTCTGTACCCCTTTCCGTTTATTTTGATTTTCGTTTCTGTACCCCTTTCCGTTTATTTTGATTTTCGTTTCTGTACCCCTTTCCGTTTATTTTGATTTTCGTTTCTGTACCCCTTTCCGTTTATTTTGATTTTCGTTTCTGTACCCCTTTCCGTTTATTTTGATTTTCGTTTCTGTACCCCTTTCCGTTTATTTTGATTTTCGTTTCTGTACCCCTTTCCGTTTATTTTGATTTTCGTTTCTGTACCCCTTTCCGTTTATTTTGATTTTCGTTTCTGTACCCCTTTCCGTTTATTTTGATTTTCGTTTCTGTACCCCTTTCCGTTTATTTTGATTTTCGTTTCTGTACCCCTTTCCGTTTATTTTGATTTTCGTTTCTGTACCCCTTTCCGTTTATTTTGATTTTCGTTTCTGTACCCCTTTCCGTTTATTTTGATTTTCGTTTCTGTACCCCTTTCCGTTTATTTTGATTTTCGTTTCTGTACCCCTTTCCGTTTATTTTGATTTTCGTTTCTGTACCCCTTTCCGTTTATTTTGATTTTCGTTTCTGTACCCCTTTCCGTTTATTTTGATTTTCGTTTCTGTACCCCTTTCCGTTTATTTTGATTTTCGTTTCTGTACCCCTTTCCGTTTATTTTGATTTTCGTTTCTGTACCCCTTTCCGTTTATTTTGATTTTCGTTTCTGTACCCCTTTCCGTTTATTTTGATTTTCGTTTCTGTACCCCTTTCCGTTTATTTTGATTTTCGTTTCTGTACCCCTTTCCGTTTATTTTGATTTTCGTTTCTGTACCCCTTTCCGTTTATTTTGATTTTCGTTTCTGTACCCCTTTCCGTTTATTTTGATTTTCGTTTCTGTACCCCTTTCCGTTTATTTTGATTTTCGTTTCTGTACCCCTTTCCGTTTATTTTGATTTTCGTTTCTGTACCCCTTTCCGTTTATTTTGATTTTCGTTTCTGTACCCCTTTCCGTTTATTTTGATTTTCGTTTCTGTACCCCTTTCCGTTTATTTTGATTTTCGTTTCTGTACCCCTTTCCGTTTATTTTGATTTTCGTTTCTGTACCCCTTTCCGTTTATTTTGATTTTCGTTTCTGTACCCCTTTCCGTTTATTTTGATTTTCGTTTCTGTACCCCTTTCCGTTTATTTTGATTTTCGTTTCTGTACCCCTTTCCGTTTATTTTGATTTTCGTTTCTGTACCCCTTTCCGTTTATTTTGATTTTCGTTTCTGTACCCCTTTCCGTTTATTTTGATTTTCGTTTCTGTACCCCTTTCCGTTTATTTTGATTTTCGTTTCTGTACCCCTTTCCGTTTATTTTGATTTTCGTTTCTGTACCCCTTTCCGTTTATTTTGATTTTCGTTTCTGTACCCCTTTCCGTTTATTTTGATTTTCGTTTCTGTACCCCTTTCCGTTTATTTTGATTTTCGTTTCTGTACCCCTTTCCGTTTATTTTGATTTTCGTTTCTGTACCCCTTTCCGTTTATTTTGATTTTCGTTTCTGTACCCCTTTCCGTTTATTTTGATTTTCGTTTCTGTACCCCTTTCCGTTTATTTTGATTTTCGTTTCTGTACCCCTTTCCGTTTATTTTGATTTTCGTTTCTGTACCCCTTTCCGTTTATTTTGATTTTCGTTTCTGTACCCCTTTCCGTTTATTTTGATTTTCGTTTCTGTACCCCTTTCCGTTTATTTTGATTTTCGTTTCTGTACCCCTTTCCGTTTATTTTGATTTTCGTTTCTGTACCCCTTTCCGTTTATTTTGATTTTCGTTTCTGTACCCCTTTCCGTTTATTTTGATTTTCGTTTCTGTACCCCTTTCCGTTTATTTTGATTTTCGTTTCTGTACCCCTTTCCGTTTATTTTGATTTTCGTTTCTGTACCCCTTTCCGTTTATTTTGATTTTCGTTTCTGTACCCCTTTCCGTTTATTTTGATTTTCGTTTCTGTACCCCTTTCCGTTTATTTTGATTTTCGTTTCTGTACCCCTTTCCGTTTATTTTGATTTTCGTTTCTGTACCCCTTTCCGTTTATTTTGATTTTCGTTTCTGTACCCCTTTCCGTTTATTTTGATTTTCGTTTCTGTACCCCTTTCCGTTTATTTTGATTTTCGTTTCTGTACCCCTTTCCGTTTATTTTGATTTTCGTTTCTGTGCCAAAGCTAGAACCGCGAGCTCCGCGCTCCTGGGTCCGAGACGTGCCCTTCTAGCGCGAGCGCTAGTTCTGTGGAAGAACTTTTAAGCCGCGAGCTTGTGCTCTCGTGCTTGTGATATTGGCTGCAGTTTCAGCTTTACTCCGGGGTCACACCGGTAATACATCCTACGAAAGACAGTCTGCATACAGATTCGAACGCGAGTCGCCGCCTGATCCGTGCTTCGAATGCCGCATGGCGATGAGTTAAAGACGAAAGCTTGGCACGCGGCATTCGAACCAGGGCAGACTAAATTCTCGCTGTCTAAATTTGCATGCATGCTACAAATTCGACTAATACTTTGGAGACAGGTGTAACCCCTGAAACGGGCTGTTTGTCTTATGTTTTCGAGAATATTCGGCAGTAGTAAGACTTAGTGAACAAAAGGTTAGAGCGCAAACAAGCTGGTGGTGGTTAAACATTTGACTAAAAAACTGGGGCAAAACATATCATCAAGGCAGCCCAAAGGGAACGCGCCAGAGGTGTTTCACTGCGTTTGTACACATCGAAAACCTCGTCAAAAACAGACACGCGCATCAGATTCAGACACGAAAAACAACTCTTCGCCAGCACCAAAAGGCAGTAAGTGACACAAAATGCAAAATCAAGAAGCCGACACATTGGGGTTAGATGACGCACGGCCGCTTGCGTTGCGACATGCGGTGCCGACGAAAAAAGGCAGGTTTGCGCGGTTTCAAAGCGCTCCGAGGAAAATTTTCCCCGGGTTGAAGGTCGCGACAGCGTAAAACACACCTCACGTGGTGCGATTTAGACCAACAGCTGCACGTCTCTTCGCCGAGCAGTACATGCGTTCCGCGTGCTCGGAACTGAAAGCACGCACGGTGTCTGAATAGTCCAACTGAACACACTGACGTCTTGGCACTGCGGTGGCACTGCTGTCGGTACCGCGCATGCGCAGACTCTTGACTTTTCCAAAATTTGGTTTCTGCGCACGCGCAGTGCACCGACTTGGTGTGGGCAAAGCGAGCTTGTTTGGAAACACTGTGTTGGTGCATCATACTGGCAGGGGGGGGGGGGGGGGGGTGGTTCCGTAGCACATTAACTTGTCTAGTCACTCTATTGTGTCGTGTACGAAGGGTGGTCAGAAAGTTTTGTAACTCTCATTTAACAAAAAACACCAGGGCTTTGAAAAAAAAAATTTTTCAGCATAATCCCTCCTCACACTAATGCACTTCTCCCATTTGCCTTGAAGGCTTTTAATACCTCGCAAAAAAAAAAACACACACACACACACACAAACATTTTTTGTGCTTGTTAAGCCACTGCTCTATGGCAGTTCGCAGTGCACTCAAGCCATCGAACCTCGTTCCTTTAAGAAGTTTTTTTTTTTTTTTCGGGAATAAAAAGAACTCATTAGGGACCAGTTCAGGACTGTAAGGTGGGTGGTCATGCTCTTCGAAAGCACACTCTCGAATGACAGCCTGGGCAACGAGAGACTTGTAAAAGGGGGCGTTGTCATGGAGGAGGAGGACGCCTCTTGTCACCAATCCTCGTCGTTTTTCCAAGATGGCTTCACGCGGTTTTCGGAGAACGTTGGCATAGTATTCGCCTGTCATTGTCCTGCTGTTTTACAAATAATCAATCAGCAGGATCCCTTTTGCTTCCCAAAAACCTGTCGCCTTCACTTTCTTCCCCGAGTGTTGTGTCTTGAATTTTTTAGGAGGGGGGGACCCCGAATGCCTCCACTGCATAGCCTGCTGTTTTGTTTCGGGGTCCCACTAGTAAAGCCGCGTCTCATTCCCAGTCACAAGGCGGGCGAATAAATCTTCTGGGTCGATTTCCTAAATGTTCAAAAGCTCCCTTGACGAATGCAAGCGGTGCTATTGATTATGCCTAGATAGGTTCCGTTGCACCCGTCGTGCCGAGACCTTCGACATAACCAAAACGTCAAGGATGATTCGTGAAAGCACTGCCATACTAAATGTACAATTCTGTAGCAACTTCGGACACCTTAATTTGGCGATTCTTCATAATGAGGCTCTCAGCTCGGGCTATATGATCCAAATCGGTCGAAGTGCTGGGCCGCCCTGACTTTGGGTCGTCTTCCACGTCCACACGACCTCGTTTAATCTTGTCGAACTAAAACGTTACTGTAGCATATGAAGAGCATTCATCGCCATACACAGTCACCATTCTACTGTGAATTTCCTTGGCGGAACTCCCTTTTTTGCACAAAAGCTTCAACATGCTCCGGTACTCAAGCTTGAAATCGGGGGAGGGCGCCATGTTTAACTGACTGGTGCAGACAAAAAGCGGAACCGGAAGTTTTGGAATTACGAACATGTTTGGCTAGACTCTAGAGAGGTGAGCTAACCAACGGTTATAGAGACATCACTGTCAGACTTTTCGTTATAGCCGAGTTGCAAAACTTTCTGATCACCCCTCGTATCTTTTGATAACCTTAAAGTTACTAACTCTGTTCCACTTTTACGTCAAACCCCGACCCAATGAAGCCAGTCAAGCAGTCAAAAGTGAATCGTCACGGCGCTGGTTGTCTTTGTGCGTTTACAATTCCGACTTAAACCAATCACACGCTGTGAATCCGCCGCGATCCTGCGTTTCTTTCCGCGATTGGTGTAGCCGGTGACGGAAAACGCGCAAAGACGACGAGCGCAAAGATGACGATGCACTTTTGACGCTGCTTGATTGGCTCTGTCGGATTGTAACGTCGACTGCGGAATTGAAGAGAAACAGGGCATGCCGGGCGCAAGTTCGTCTGCTTCTTTTGCAAGGGGCTTGTGGTGACGTCTGAACGCCGAGCTCTGACTGGCTCGGTTTGGAAGGATATAGGGTCTATTCACGTGCTGAGTCATCGCCCACAAACATGGCCACCAAACGATAAAGCTAGCAGTGAGCTTTGAGAAAAATAAAAACGGCAAAGCAAACCCGCCAATCGGGTAACAGCTTTTGCCTTCGGCGGCCATGCTTGTGTGTAGTGACTGGACATTAAAAGACAGTCTGACGTCATATGAATACACTCTATAGCGGGTAGACCTCAAAGCAAGCCTCCTTGAGGTCTACCCTACTATAGCGTTCAATCAGAGCCCACCAGAGCTCGGCGTTCTGACGTCACCATAATCCCCCTGCAAAAGAAGAGAACGAACCACACTGTTAGCAAAAATAACACGCCCAGACGTGTAAACCGTTGTCCCATAGCGGACACGTCGAAACGTGTTCGTTTTACACGAGGCCATCTGTGTTTTTCGTCTACACATGAGGTGCTGTGTAAACTTCACACGCTACACCGTGTCTGCCTTCAGCAAAACACGTTTCGAGCGTGTTCCTTATGAAACATGGCGGCCAGCGGCCGAGAACAGGCGAGAGACGAGCCCAGCGAGCCGCGCGCCTTTCACCCGAATTGAAAGCACACAGGGCTCGTTAGTTCTCGTTCGATGTCTTTTATACACAGTAAAGTCTCCAAGCGGCGGACGTACCTACGTGCAAAGGTACGTACTGTACGTGCGTCGTCGGCGGTCGGCGGCGTCGGTAGCTTCAACGAGCCACTGGACAAAAAAACGAATGCCGAACTCACATGCATAAATAACTTGAGCAAACTATTTAAAATCGGGCGGTAACTTGCGCCACCTATCGAAATTTCTAGCAGCCTGTATTTAAAAAAAAAAGACGAGTCTGTTAACTAGGGATGTCGCGAACCACCCTAGGTTCGATTTCGAAAGGTTTCGATATTTGCGAAGCGAACTGAGGTTCGATTTCGAAAAATTTTCGATATTTTCGTACCGACCAAGGTTCGATTTCGAAAAATTCGCAACTTTTGACCACAGCGGAGTTTCGAATTCGAAAATTTCGAAGCTTTCACGGTTTCCAAAATTTCGAATTCGAATATTTCGAATATTTTTTTACTTCAGGTTCGATAAATTCGAAGATCTCGAAATTCTGTGTAAAAAAAATTCGAAAACTTCGAACGCTTCGAATTTTTATAGACACGAAGTTCGAACAATTCGATGATTTCGAATTTCTTTTTGCGTAAAGTTCGAAAAGTTCGAAGGTTTCGATTCTCTTTTAACGCTAAATTAAAAAAAAAAAAAAAAACTTTGAAGATTTTGAATTTTTTTTTAGTCCAAGTTTTCAAAGTTCGAAGTCCGGTTTTCAAGTTTTTCCACAGTTTCAGTTTCAAATAACGTTTTCACGACTCACTGGTTTTCATGAAATCAAGTTTAGAAAAGTTAGGGTGTGATATCCAGATTCTGCGAAATTGGTGAGTGTCCCGGACGTGCTAGAATATTTGCCAATGCAGAATTGTGACCGCCAGCCCGGGGGGGGGGGGGGGGGGGGGGGGGGGGGTCTTTAACCTGCATCACGCAGTAGTGATTCCACGAACACACTGTTTTACGAGACTCATCCAGTTCGAAACGGTCAGAACGAGCAGGAGGTTGAGGCTCAGAAAAACCTTGAAGCGACCTGGCAAACTACCTCGCCACCCCTTGCACGCTGGTAGTAATCCGATCCGGTGAAGTTTATAATTGTCCTGGAGGTTTATTTTCTGGGACGGAGGAATCGCCTCGCAAAAAGCACAAAAGCCGACACAACTCGAGGTCGAGGAGCGTTCTACCATACAAGTGGCGTCGGAAGAGGAAAAACGGGGGGAAAGAGGGTAGCGGGGGGGGGGGGGGGGGGGGGGGGGCTTCAGCCTCCTTCTCCCTCTTGCAGGTATTTCGAACTGTTAAAGAAAACAATACGGGGAAAGAGGGCGTGGTCGAGCTTATTTTAATCTGAAATTATTTATGCATATATGTATGGCTACTGTCGCTCTTCACTGCATAAAAGGTTGCGTAGATGGTCATTGTTAGAAACTCGTTGTCAGAAGGCACTGCTCGTCACATGCTTAGTGGTTCGGAAGTTCAAAGCTGTCTTTTCGACCTAAACACCTGTGCCGATAAAAAAAAAAAAAAAAAAAAGAATAAATGCGGGAATAAAAAGCAGGAGAAAAAAAAATCTATCAAGAATTCGTCGGAAGTGTTCTATTCTTGCGTATTCAGAGATTCAGAACTTCGAAACAAGTCTCTTTTACCAAAATCTGTACAGGCTAAAAGAAACACGTCCCAGGAACGTGAAGCGAAAAAAAAAAAAGTTTTCTTTTAATGACGTGCTGAACTTGAACACTATTAGAAATCTTCTCCCATGAGTTAATTTATTCCTTAACGTGAAAAAACAATAAATATATTATTTCGTATTCTGCAGATGGCAATGATATGTACTGTCTGTGGTGTTAATTTAAATGCGATACCTCAAACAACTTAGACGAAAATAAATACCAAGTTTAGGTTATAATTGCATGCAGATACATGTTTGGACATTTCTTCGAAACTCACGTTGAATAACAATAATCACATCTTAAGACGGCACTTACCTAGGCTATACATAGATCATTCTTAAAAAAAGTATAACATATCTACCATAAATAGCTCCGGCTGCAGCGTGCTTCAAATCTGGCACAAACGATAATCGTCAAAAACCCGTCGTCCTTCCTCGCCCCTTCGGGGATTTATTTCTTTAAACCTAAGCATGCCAGAACATTGAAATAAACGACATTGTCTTTCGTAAGGAACGCAGCACCGCGTGTAAAAGTTCGAGAAAAAAAAATTACGAATGTACCCCACTACTTGAAATCAAATGAAACCGTCCGCCGGTCTTTCGAAGTTCGACGACCGTCGAACTTTTACCCTAAAAGTTCGAAGTTCGTCGAACTTCTGACTTTTCAGAATCCGAAAGTTCGAAACTTTTCGAATTCTCTTGATTAATAAGTTCGAAAGTTCGAAATTCATCGAATTTTTTGGTCAGTCAAGTTCGAAAGTTCGACAAGCATCGAACCTTGCAGCGCAATAAGTTCGAAAGTTCGAAAAAGATCGAATTTTTTAGCGTAATAAGTTCGACGGTTCGAAAAGCGTCGAACTTCTTAGCTTAACAAGTTCGAAAATTCGACCTCCGTCGAATTTTACGATATAGACAATTCGAAAAATCGAAATCTTTCGAACCTTTCGAACCGCTTGATTCGATCATCGAAACTTCGATTCGAAAAAAGTTCGCGGCATCCCTACTGTTAACACTGCGAACGACCACGACCAGAGAGCAACCCTACATACAACGCAGGCAAACCAGTAACACATCCTACACAGCACCGACATGTACACTAACACAACAACGACACTACGCCCGACACTTCCTACTCAGTATTCATTTCTCCCCGCGGCGCATATAAGCTTGACATGTGCGAGTGAGCTCTTTGGTCGCTGACCATTACAGATTTATAGAAGAATACACAAAACACGGCGCAATGGACAGCCGTGCGTTAGAACTGTTTGCATTTAAGAAGTATGGAGGCAAAATCTATAATGTTAGTCCGTTGCAATAAATAACGATACGTTAATAATAAATCTTAAACCGGTCATGAAAAAGTTCAAATTTTTGTTATTTTCTTGCTTGACCAGTGTTATGAGCATTCCGACTAGCTTGAATCAGATAGGAAAACAAATTATTGGGATTTTGTCATTATGTATACAATAATAAATGAAAATGATCCGTCCGCAAAGCATTTTTTTATATATTTTTGTGAAGGACATCCGCCCAACACTTCACTTCCGCTAGTTGCAGTACGGGAGCAGACGCCTTCACTTTAGGGGCGTTTTGATGCAGTTTGTTGTCGTATGTTGTGTCGGTGTCGAGTGGAGCGG
Organism: Ixodes scapularis; assembly: GCF_016920785.2. Taxonomy (NCBI): domain Eukaryota; kingdom Metazoa; phylum Arthropoda; class Arachnida; order Ixodida; family Ixodidae; genus Ixodes; species Ixodes scapularis. The sequence continues at coordinate 80,342,803 of NW_024609883.1, forward strand.
TGGGGCTCGGGAGTTTGTGACCGGTGTTATTCGTAAACACTAGTGTGAGGCGCTGATGCGTCTTCTTTTTCATAGTGAAACCACCCCGAACTTTGAAGATACACGGGCCCGTAGCACTGCATTATGCTGAATCGCGAGCTCCTTCTCTGTTGACGTCGCTTTCCTGGTACCACTCGTGGATACTGCAAGTGTTTAAACATGCGCCGTCTCGCCTACATCCCCGGTGACGTACTCGACCTGTTGAAACTTATTGCTTCCGTCATTTTGGAGTACGTAAGGCAGTTATCTCGTTGGTGTGGTTTCGGTTATAAAAGCAAGGCAAAACGCTCGTAGTTCCCGCCCTCAGTACACGTTGGACATCTTCCACACTTTGACACCGGATAACTGAATGAACGAGGATTTACATTCACTTCCGAGGTTACTCTCGCCCTTCCTCACCGTTGAGCAGTAGGATGAGCTGGCGACAAGCCGCGGATGAAAGGCTTGAGCATCGACAGCCCAAACGCACTCGGTGCCGATGCGGGCGACGCGGGTTTCTGTCAACCGGGAGGCCAGCACAAACCGTTACCGTTCCAGCTCTTCGTCATGACACGGTGTTGCAGAGAGCAGGATAAAATACAGCTACAGGGATCACCGAAGCAAACGCACTGCTATCGTAAATCTTGGCTTGTGATTGCGCCTTTGTTGTAGATCCTTTTATTCGTTTTGCTGGAGAGACGCAAACGACGGGCATAACAAAATCGCTTACATATTCGGCATACCTCACAAAAGCATTTACCCCGTCACCTTGGGAAAAGCGCGAAACACGGAGTCCGCACCGTCCTAAGCTTCCCCTTTTTTAACTGCTTTAGAGCAGTTTGTACCTGCTAGTAGATATGCCTACTGAAACTGAAACAGGGCAGTAAAGGAGAGAAAAAGACAAAGTTGGGAAAGCTTGCTCGCTCTCCAATTTCTCAACTCTCAAGTGATTGTACCATAATAAATGCACCAACGCCTCTTCCCAAAATAAAGAAAAAGCACTACGTTCACTACGTAAAAAATGGTCTCAGTACATGCATCTGTGGGCAGGTGGGAAACCTTGCCCTAATTTATTCACGCCGCATGATTGGCGCAACAAACTCGTTGCAGGACCGAATCATCTACTCGAGCGGTGTACGCCGCAGTGCAAACGCAGTCCAACACGAAGCATAAAAACGGCAGATTTAAGACAACAATCCGGAGTCCATCATTCAATTAAAACGACGTAATTTTGTTGAAAACGCCCGCTGCTTCTTACTCACGGTATGTGTCGGGATATCTTCACAGTTTGAAACGGAACGAAGGAAGATTTACTTTTAAAACCGCTCGCTGCGTCCTCCCGGACCAGCTGGACCGGACCAGCTGACGACGACGGGACTGTACCCGTTGAACCTCCACCCCGCAACAAACAATTTGCGCTCCGTGTTAAAAGCGCGGTTCAAACAGACCCGGAATACAAAACACCGCACCACACACGACGAACGTTTCAGCTCTTTTTCGCATCGCCCTGTTGCACCGAACCAGAACGAGATCGCCGAAGTCAACGCCGCGCTGTCGTGAACCTTGGCTTGTGGTTGCGCAATCGTGGACCCTGTGACTCCCTTCGCTTTCAAAGCACACACGATGATTACGAATGGTACTTTCCGTCTTCCGGGAACATCACAGGGGCACTTCTCCGGTCATGTCGTCACTATGCGCTCGCAAACTGCAAAGCTCTATGCGAAGCTTCTCGCGTCCCGTCAAACCAAAACAATAGCGGCGCCATGAGTACTTGCCATACTTGCCAGATTTTCTCCGGTCTAACAAAAACAACGAAAGCCAACCGGCTCTTGCTTCCAGCGTACATCGGCGTTGCGCTTGCGCCGTGGCCAGATCGCTTGGAGTTGAAGCAAAAACGAAACCAAGTGCAATGTCAAGTGTTCACATCGAGGACACGCTTTTTATATTCATTTTAACTGTTTGGAACGAATAATTAGACCCATGACTTTATTTGTGGTGTGTAAGAAACTATTATCAAGACCAGTAAGCTAAATACCTCGTTTTTAAATACAAACATAGGCGACATGAGGGAAGCCGCATTGCCATCGACCAGAAAATGGCGGCGAGCACGGTAAGAAGCGCGGGTTACGCCAACGTCCTGCGACATGGCGCAATTGCTTTTGGTGCATATTTGTCTCCGAGACATGTTTCTTTCCGCGGCATTTGTCTCGATGGTCCTTTCTAGGTGTGTCCCCAAGCATTCCGGTGCTTCGACAGCCGGCAATGCCGCGGTCGTCGCCGGGGGCGATGCGTGTTATCGAGGTCGGCTACACGGTTATGCGTGTATGACCGAACCAAAACACGTTTTTTACAACCTCGCATGATTTCTGAACGAATTATCCGTTACTGATCGTGTAAAATTATGGTAATTTGTGTAAATAGCGTGTTTTTCACCCCAAATACTCGCCAAATACACGGGACTTGCTAACAGTGCAGGCGCTACGCAAAGACACGTTGCGATTACACCTGTAAAATGCAAATTACGCAGTGACGATGAGCAAGTAAAGGCCCGTTCACACACTTGCGACTCCTTAGAACCAAAGAAATCTTAAGGCCCGTTCACACTTTTGCGACCGAGTAAGACCGAGAGGGACCAAACCGGTTTTTAAGCCTCTTGAGATCTCTTAAAGGGGTCATGAAACGCTTTTCCAACTTTTTCCTGTTTAGCTTTCCTCCTCAACTCATAAATCGCGCATTCCACCAAACAGTTCAAGAAGACGAAAAGAGGGGAAGCCCCTCTTGCTCGGAATCTGGTTTATGTACCCGGACAGAGCCATTGTCCCCCTAGAAGATTAGCCCGTCACTCAAAATTCAGACAAAAGTTGCTTTCCCCAACCCGTTCACCCCGGAGCTGACAGTGCTGTGGAAGCTACGTGCTCGTTGGGCCAGTCACACTTGCCATATGATCACGCTCCTCCGCGCATACCCACGCGCAGAGATTGAGGTCAGGTGATGAAAGGGAGGCGGCTGATTGGTTCGGCAAGCGCGTAGCTTCCACCACAATGTCAGCTTAGGGGTGAAGGGACTAAGTGAGGTCCGGTGTTGTGTGACGTCAGTTTGGACCCGATGACGCGCTTTTGGGACCGCGGATGTATCACAGTGAAAAGGCAGAGAGGTTACGAAGGGGAGGAGGTACGAAATAGTCCGCTGTGTTTTCAAATTTTCGCACTGAAAGTCAGGCTTTTATCTTTCTACCTTTTTTTCTTTTGGCCCACTGAACGATGTGCTATTAGTAAAATCCCAATCAAAAATGATTTATCCCAACCCAAAATCCGTTTCATGGGCCCTTTAAGACCAGCTCCGCAGCAGCGCAACCGGTCCTAAGAAGTCGCAAAAGGCTTAAAAACCGGTCTGGTTTCTTTCGGTCTTACTCGGTTGCAAGTGTGCGAACGGCGCTTTAGTGTGTCTTACGACGAGAGAACACACTCGCACGCTGGCGCCATCTATCCGGTGATTCTGGAACTGCATTTCCCTATAGCGAAGGTTTGGCGGTATTCGCGAGATCAAGTGCACTGAGAAATGTTCGTTTATAACATTGACAAAAGTTTTCCATGCCAAGAAAGAAAGTAAAGAGATAAGATAATCCGCCAACCAAAAATTGAAATAGTAGCGACCCTACGTTTCGAAACCGTTCGTTTCTTCTTCAGGGGGATGAATGAAGGACAGCAGCTTCTTCTTCTAGATGATGAGCGACTTCTTTTTCTTTTTCATTGGTCTTAGTAGGCTGGTCGTGCCGTGCGCAGTCTGTTATAACATCTTGGAGGCCGGTAATATATAAAGTTGGAAGTGCCCCTAAGGACCTATTGATGTTGTTAGAGGTTGTTTGTATGTACCATGACTCTACGAGGTGTCTTCTACGTAGATTTGGTGCCGTGTCCAGGATGCTTGCGTTTTCAAAGGCAATGCGGTGGTCGAGGGTCTCGCAATGTTCAGCGAGAGCACTGCGTTCTCTGTCGAAGTTTCGCACGTCGTTTTTATGTTGGCGGAGTCGATCGTGGAAGTTCTTCGATTCGCCGATATAGGAGGCGGGGCATTGGGAGCATGGAATCTTATAAATGACGCCCTGGGCCCTGTCCTTCGGTGGCTTGTCCTTTGGGCGGGGTAGGAAGTGCCCAAGAGTTGACACCGGTTTGTGTGCAACCATAATATGTTCCTTTGCGAATAGTCTGGATAGCAGTTCGCTCGTTCCTTTCACGTAAGGGATGCTGACGCGTGCTAGCGGTTTGGAAGCTGTTCTTGCAGGTTGGTTTATCCTATTATGGTTCTGACGGCGAACCACATGGCGAATGAAATTACCGGTATAGCCATTCTTTTTTAGGTCGCTGATGATTGTTTGTTCCTCTTTTCTTTTGTCGTTTTCAGAAGAACACACAGCCTTAGCTCTCGTAAACAGTGTGGAGACGACAGACGCCTTGTGGCTAACCGGGTGGTTGGAATCGAACCGGAGGTAACGTCCAGAGTGAGTTGGTTTCCTGTGCACGGTAAATTTTAGGGCATCACCTTGTCTTCTGACCAGCACATCGAGAAAGGGCAAAGTGTTGTTGTGTTCGCGTTCCACGGTGAATTGTATAGCCGGTTCTATAGAGTTGAGGTGGCCGAGGAAGTTGTCCACTTCTGATCCTTGTATGATGCAGAAGCAGTCGTCAATATACCGTAGGAATATCTGGGGTCTGGTTGCAAAAGATTGTAAAGCCTTCTGTTCGATTACTTCCATTGTCAGGTTGGCCATGGCAACGGAGATGGATGCGCCCATTGCCGTGCCACTAGTTTGTTGGTAGAATTGTTGTTTGAAGGAGAAGTAAGTATTGTTCAAGTAGAATTCTAGGAGACGACATATCTCATCGATGCTAAGGCAAGTTCTTGTGTCTAAGTCTTCATCCTTCTCGAGAGCTTCTCTTGTTGCGGTGACAGCCAGAGGAATCGGGACGTTTGTAAAAAGGGATACAACATCGAATGATACCAGACACTCGTCATTGTCGACCCTTATTTGCGATATGCGTTCTACGAAATCGCTGGAATTCCGTACGTTAGTCGGCGTATTCCCGGCGAGAGGGGATATTACTCTGTGTAAGTAGTCTGACAAAGCTCGAAGTGGTGAAGTTGTGAAGTCAACGATGGGTCTCAGAGGAACGTCGGGCTTATGGATCTTGGGAAGTCCGTAAAATCCTGGAGCGAATCCATTTCTGCAAATAAGTCGAAGGTAAAGGTTCTTTGACTCCGGGTAGTTTTTAAAAATTGTTGCCAGCATGCTGTTTAAGTTTCTCTGTATAACGAGCGTCGGATTCCGTTTGAGCTTCTTGTAGGCGGAGCAATCAAGAAGTTTTTGAGTCTTTTCTTCGTACGCTACTCTGTCAAGGACGACAGTCGTGTTGCCTTTGTCCGCTGGTAAGATGACGATGGTGCTGTCTTCTCTGAGCTTGCGGAGCGCTGTGTGTTCCTCCTTAGAGATGTTGTATGGTTGACGTCGTGGGAGTTTCGACAGTGCGCTGATTGCCTTTAGACGGATTCCTTCCCGTACGCTAGGATCCATGTGCATGATGCCGTCCTCGATGGCAGCAGCCATATGCGCCAAAGGAGGTCGTGTGGTGGTGAGGTTGTAGTTATGACCCCTGGCGAGGACATCAATTTCACGTTGGGAGAGTGACCTCGAGGACAAGTTGGTGACAAAAGAGGAGTTATTCATGTACCGCCTCGTCTCCTTCTGTCTTCTCAGAGTCAACAGATTTTTTTCCTGAGAGATTTGGTGTTTCTGAGTTGCGGTTGCGGCGCATTTTTCGGCAAAAGCTTGTACTGATGGAAACATGTGCGGCATTCGATGTTCAAGCTGTTGACGTACATAAAACAAGTCTAGCTGTTTCTGTTTAAGGATAGCGTTGCATTCGTGAATGCGAGCATTTACCAGACGATGCTCCGCTTGCGTCAAAACTTTATGACCCTCTGGTGTTGGGACAATCCGTTTCAACCGTAAGCTTCGAGGAATAACTTCAGCATCACGGCAAGCCTTCGTGAAATTCAAGTGTGTCTTGAATGAAGAGATGCTGCGGTAGATGTTCACGTACCGTTTCGCTAGCTGGGTAGTCTTTTGTCCAAAGTCATCGTGAAGAGACTTGAAGGTAAACATGTTTGAGAGAATTCTCTCTGGTTGGGTAAATAATAAAGAGATAAGATAATCCGCCAACCAAAAATTGAAATAGTAGCGACCCTACGTTTCGAAACCGTTCGTTTCTTCTTCAGGGGGATGAATGAAGGACAGCAGCTTCTTCTTCTAGATGATGAGCGACTTCTTTTTCTTTTTCATTGGTCTTAGTAGGCTGGTCGTGCCGTGCGCAGTCTGTTATAACATCTTGGAGGCCGGTAATATATAAAGTTGGAAGTGCCCCTAAGGACCTATTGATGTTGTTAGAGGTTGTTTGTATGTACCATGACTCTACGAGGTGTCTTCTACGTAGATTTGGTGCCGTGTCCAGGATGCTTGCGTTTTCAAAGGCAATGCGGTGGTCGAGGGTCTCGCAATGTTCAGCGAGAGCACTGCGTTCTCTGTCGAAGTTTCGCACGTCGTTTTTATGTTGGCGGAGTCGATCGTGGAAGTTCTTCGATTCGCCGATATAGGAGGCGGGGCATTGGGAGCATGGAATCTTATAAATGACGCCCTGGGCCCTGTCCTTCGGTGGCTTGTCCTTTGGGCGGGGTAGGAAGTGCCCAAGAGTTGACACCGGTTTGTGTGCAACCATAATATGTTCCTTTGCGAATAGTCTGGATAGCAGTTCGCTCGTTCCTTTCACGTAAGGGATGCTGACGCGTGCTAGCGGTTTGGAAGCTGTTCTTGCAGGTTGGTTTATCCTATTATGGTTCTGACGGCGAACCACATGGCGAATGAAATTACCGGTATAGCCATTCTTTTTTAGGTCGCTGATGATTGTTTGTTCCTCTTTTCTTTTGTCGTTTTCAGAAGAACACACAGCCTTAGCTCTCGTAAACAGTGTGGAGACGACAGACGCCTTGTGGCTAACCGGGTGGTTGGAATCGAACCGGAGGTAACGTCCAGAGTGAGTTGGTTTCCTGTGCACGGTAAATTTTAGGGCATCACCTTGTCTTCTGACCAGCACATCGAGAAAGGGCAAAGTGTTGTTGTGTTCGCGTTCCACGGTGAATTGTATAGCCGGTTCTATAGAGTTGAGGTGGCCGAGGAAGTTGTCCACTTCTGATCCTTGTATGATGCAGAAGCAGTCGTCAATATACCGTAGGAATATCTGGGGTCTGGTTGCAAAAGATTGTAAAGCCTTCTGTTCGATTACTTCCATTGTCAGGTTGGCCATGGCAACGGAGATGGATGCGCCCATTGCCGTGCCACTAGTTTGTTGGTAGAATTGTTGTTTGAAGGAGAAGTAAGTATTGTTCAAGCAGAATTCTAGGAGACGACATATCTCATCGATGCTAAGGCAAGTTCTTGTGTCTAAGTCTTCATCCTTCTCGAGAGCTTCTCTTGTTGCGGTGACAGCCAGAGGAATCGGGACGTTTGTAAAAAGGGATACAACATCGAATGATACCAGACACTCGTCATTGTCGACCCTTATTTGCGATATGCGTTCTACGAAATCGCTGGAATTCCGTACGTTAGTCGGCGTATTCCCGGCGAGAGGGGATATTACTCTGTGTAAGTAGTCTGACAAAGCTCGAAGTGGTGAAGTTGTGAAGTCAACGATGGGTCTCAGAGGAACGTCGGGCTTATGGATCTTGGGAAGTCCGTAAAATCCTGGAGCGAATCCATTTCTGCAAATAAGTCGAAGGTAAAGGTTCTTTGACTCCGGGTAGTTTTTAAAAATTGTTGCCAGCATGCTGTTTAAGTTTCTCTGTATAACGAGCGTCGGATTCCGTTTGAGCTTCTTGTAGGCGGAGCAATCAAGAAGTTTTTGAGTCTTTTCTTCGTACGCTACTCTGTCAAGGACGACAGTCGTGTTGCCTTTGTCCGCTGGTAAGATGACGATGGTGCTGTCTTCTCTGAGCTTGCGGAGCGCTGTGTGTTCCTCCTTAGAGATGTTGTATGGTTGACGTCGTGGGAGTTTCGACAGTGCGCTGATTGCCTTTAGACGGATTCCTTCCCGTACGCTAGGATCCATGTGCATGATGCCGTCCTCGATGGCAGCAGCCATATGCGCCAAAGGAGGCCGTGTGGTGGTGAGGTTGTAGTTATGACCCCTGGCGAGGACATCAATTTCACGTTGGGAGAGTGACCTCGAGGACAAGTTGGTGACAAAAGAGGAGTTATTCATGTACCGCCTCGTCTCCTTCTGTCTTCTCAGAGTCAACAGATTTTTTTTCTGAGAGATTTGGTGTTTCTGAGTTGCGGTTGCGGCGCATTTTTCGGCAAAAGCTTGTACTGATGGAAACATGTGCGGCATTCGATGTTCAAGCTGTTGACGTACATAAAACAAGTCTAGCTGTTTCTGTTTAAGGATAGCGTTGCATTCGTGAATGCGAGCATTTACCAGACGATGCTCCGCTTGCGTCAAAACTTTATGACCCTCTGGTGTTGGGACAATCCGTTTCAACCGTAAGCTTCGAGGAATAACTTCAGCATCACGGCAAGCCTTCGTGAAATTCAAGTGTGTCTTGAATGAAGAGATGCTGCGGTAGATGTTCACGTACCGTTTCGCTAGCTGGGTAGTCTTTTGTCCAAAGTCATCGTGAAGAGACTTGAAGGTAAACATGTTTGAGAGAATTCTCTCTGGTTGGGTAAATAATAAAGAGATAAGATAATCCGCCAACCAAAAATTGAAATAGTAGCGACCCTACGTTTCGAAACCGTTCGTTTCTTCTTCAGGGGGATGAATGAAGGACAGCAGCTTCTTCTTCTAGATGATGAGCGACTTCTTTTTCTTTTTCATTGGTCTTAGTAGGCTGGTCGTGCCGTGCGCAGTCTGTTATAACATCTTGGAGGCCGGTAATATATAAAGTTGGAAGTGCCCCTAAGGACCTATTGATGTTGTTAGAGGTTGTTTGTATGTACCATGACTCTACGAGGTGTCTTCTACGTAGATTTGGTGCCGTGTCCAGGATGCTTGCGTTTTCAAAGGCAATGCGGTGGTCGAGGGTCTCGCAATGTTCAGCGAGAGCACTGCGTTCTCTGTCGAAGTTTCGCACGTCGTTTTTATGTTGGCGGAGTCGATCGTGGAAGTTCTTCGATTCGCCGATATAGGAGGCGGGGCATTGGGAGCATGGAATCTTATAAATGACGCCCTGGGCCCTGTCCTTCGGTGGCTTGTCCTTTGGGCGGGGTAGGAAGTGCCCAAGAGTTGACACCGGTTTGTGTGCAACCATAATATGTTCCTTTGCGAATAGTCTGGATAGCAGTTCGCTCGTTCCTTTCACGTAAGGGATGCTGACGCGTGCTAGCGGTTTGGAAGCTGTTCTTGCAGGTTGGTTTATCCTATTATGGTTCTGACGGCGAACCACATGGCGAATGAAATTACCGGTATAGCCATTCTTTTTTAGGTCGCTGATGATTGTTTGTTCCTCTTTTCTTTTGTCGTTTTCAGAAGAACACACAGCCTTAGCTCTCGTAAACAGTGTGGAGACGACAGACGCCTTGTGGCTAACCGGGTGGTTGGAATCGAACCGGAGGTAACGTCCAGAGTGAGTTGGTTTCCTGTGCACGGTAAATTTTAGGGCATCACCTTGTCTTCTGACCAGCACATCGAGAAAGGGCAAAGTGTTGTTGTGTTCGCGTTCCACGGTGAATTGTATAGCCGGTTCTATAGAGTTGAGGTGGCCGAGGAAGTTGTCCACTTCTGATCCTTGTATGATGCAGAAGCAGTCGTCAATATACCGTAGGAATATCTGGGGTCTGGTTGCAAAAGATTGTAAAGCCTTCTGTTCGATTACTTCCATTGTCAGGTTGGCCATGGCAACGGAGATGGATGCGCCCATTGTCGTGCCACTAGTTTGTTGGTAGAATTGTTGTTTGAAGGAGAAGTAAGTATTGTTCAAGCAGAATTCTAGGAGACGACATATCTCATCGATGCTAAGGCAAGTTCTTGTGTCTAAGTCTTCATCCTTCTCGAGAGCTTCTCTTGTTGCGGTGACAGCCAGAGGAATCGGGACGTTTGTAAAAAGGGATACAACACCGTGCACAGGAAACCAACTCACTCTGGACGTTACCTCCGGTTCGATTCCAACCACCCGGTTAGCCACAAGGCGTCTGTCGTCTCCACACTGTTTACGAGAGCTAAGGCTGTGTGTTCTTCTGAAAACGACAAAAGAAAAGAGGAACAAACAATCATCAGCGACCTAAAAAAGAATGGCTATACCGGTAATTTCATTCGCCATGTGGTTCGCCGTCAGAACCATAATAGGATAAACCAACCTGCAAGAACAGCTTCCAAACCGCTAGCACGCGTCAGCATCCCTTACGTGAAAGGAACGAGCGAACTGCTATCCAGACTATTCGCAAAGGAACATATTATGGTTGCACACAAACCGGTGTCAACTCTTGGGCACTTCCTACCCCGCCCAAAGGACAAGCCACCGAAGGACAGGGCCCAGGGCGTCATTTATAAGATTCCATGCTCCCAATGCCCCGCCTCCTATATCGGCGAATCGAAGAACTTCCACGATCGACTCCGCCAACATAAAAACGACGTGCGAAACTTCGACAGAGAACGCAGTGCTCTCGCTGAACATTGCGAGACCCTCGACCACCGCATTGCCTTTGAAAACGCAAGCATCCTGGACACGGCACCAAATCTACGTAGAAGACACCTCGTAGAGTCATGGTACATACAAACAACCTCTAACAACATCAATAGGTCCTTAGGGGCACTTCCAACTTTATATATTACCGGCCTCCAAGATGTTATAACAGACTGCGCACGGCACGACCAGCCTACTAAGACCAATGAAAAAGAAAAAGAAGTCGCTCATCATCTAGAAGAAGAAGCTGCTGTCCTTCATTCATCCCCCTGAAGAAGAAACGAACGGTTTCGAAACGTAGGGTCGCTACTATTTCAATTTTTGGTTGGCGGATTATCTTATCTCTTTATTATTTACCCAACCAGAGAGAATTCTCTCAAACATGTTTACCTTCAAGAAAGAAAGTATGATGCGGGAAAGAAATATAAAATATACAGGTACGCCAAGTGTCTCAGTGCTACCCGATAGGTGGTGCCAGTGCATCCTCTCGTCGTAAGAGATTTTAAGAGGTTTCAAGGCACTCGGTCCTAAGAAGTTGCAAGTGTGTGAACGGGCCTTTAAACGTCATGCTCATCGTGCTGTGCACATCGCATTTCTTTAACGCGAAATGTTCTTTGTCTAGTAGCTCCGGAGTTGGTGAAGCCGCATTTCGTGGAGCCGCATTTCGTGAAGCCGCATTTCGTGAAGCCGTGGCCTGTGACGTCCCATAATGCAACACGGGCAGTGTTAGATTATAGGACGTCACCAATTCAGTTTCTCCGCTAAATGTAACCGGGAAGTTGAACTGGCGTATAGGTCTGCGACGTCCCGTAATGCAACGCGCGCAGTGTTGCATTATAGGACGTCACAGACCTACAAATAAATTCTGTTCCTTTGTTAAATTTAGCGGGAAGTTGAATTAGTGTATAGGTCAAGTGACGAGAGGTCACGTGACGGCGATTTCCCAGCTAAGCTTAGCGGGAAAACTAACGTCCGGTGACCTACACACCAATTCACTTTCCCCGCTACATTTAGCAGGGAAAGCGACATCACGTGACCTATACGGCAATTTAGTCTCTCCTCTAAATTTAGCGGAAAAGTAAATGCTACGTGACCTAAACGCCAATTCAGTTTCCCCGCTAAATTAAGCAGGGAATTGAAGTCTGTGACCTGATGTCACGTGATGCTAGAACGTTTCATGTATGCAACAAAATTTCCTTTTTTTATAGTCATATTCTGACCTTTGTCAATCGCTAGGATGACAGTAGGATCTTTCGATTTTGCGCCGTGATCGGCTGTCTGCGTGCACTGCAGAAAAAAAGAACTCGCAGCCATCTCATCGTGATTCCTTCTCCGGCTTTCTTGTCTGCTGATGACGCAATCGAATTGGCTGCGGAGCAAAAACTATAAATGACTATCGCAAAAAAAAATCGATAATGTATTTGAAGTACAGCGGTTCGATTCGCGTTTGGACCATCTATAGACCTTTCCAATAAACGCCGTCTGCGAGCTGCCATTTTTCTTTGCTGGGCTGTGGAACGCCTTCTGAGCACGCGCAATAGCTCCCTTTGCGAAATATCGTACGCTGCGCCTGCGTCCACAGCCCAGTGACTCGGCATTTTTCGCCCGGGTGATAAGCGATGGAAAGGTGTATACTACGGTGTGCAAGTTCGCCTGCTCCTTGCACACCTCGTGCGTTTCTTTTCCCGCCAAATACACCCGCGTCCTTTAGATCACTGCCGACCTCAACCAATGACGACACGGGCTTGGCTGCTTCGTCATCACGCGTTCACTGGGCGTTCGCTGTGGCGTCGCTTTGATTGCCGTGCTCCGCCCTGCGTTCACGCGTGCGCCAAAGACCATAGCATCCTATATACTGACAAAGCCTGGCAGATCGCCACAATAAGCGGCCGCCGAAATGGAAAAGGTGGAACGGCAGACAACAGATGAGGGGAGAGCCACGTGACTGGCGCCCCGCTGCGGCGAGACGCCGAGCGGGATCGCTCCACCAGCTCTTTTAGCTCACCTTCCTTTTGGGTTGTATATTGAGATAAAAATTACTTATTTCTTTCAGTTAGACATCAACATTTTTGTTTTGATCAATCTGCGCGATCGCTGTAAGTCTAGTCCAGGTGCCATAAACAGCCTCAACTCATCGTAATTAGCACTGATTACGTTTGGCGGATATTGCTTCCACACGGTGTAGCGGTAGAGCGCATGGGTCTTTCTCACCAGTGATGTGTAACTTATGTTCGCTTTGACGCGAATATGATTATAAAATCACAGAGAGCACTTCGAAACCGCTATAGACAATTTTTAGGGCAGGGAAATGTGGTGGGGTTGTTGACTGATCGTATACTTAAAGGGCAACTCAGCTTCTTTTCCAGTAGTGCAAAACTATACAGTTCTCTTTGTTATCATCTACAAAACCCCCATGGCAAATATTACGACGGAATTCCGCCTAGAAGTTCATTAAAATCGCTGTCAAAGTTTGACAAGCACGAATCCGCTGGTTTTGGATGAGACGTGCGGGCCAGACAACACTGCCCGGCTGCATTTCCGCTTCCTCCAAATTCCTTCTCCCGGCACGTCCGTGACGTCATCAAGCATGTACAGCTTCTTTTTTTTTTTTTCAATTTTGTATTCTTTCCCGGGGAGAGCACGGGTGGCGCCAGCGCCGTGAGAGACGTGAGTGACGCGCTCGGCCGGCCCGGCGCTCGACTATTGATACTACTGATAGGCCCATCGCCTTGTTGAGCGCGGCTTGTGTGTTCAGTGCGCATACTTTTGAACGCCAAGTAAAAGGAGGAGAGGGAAGCTGCTTTTGTAAGAACTTTGAGTGACAGGTTAATCTTCTATAATCTTCTGGGAGGAGAATAGCGACGCCTGTGCTAATCCAGGAGGCACAAAGGAGGATCCTGATAAGAGGAGAGCTCCTTCTTCCCCTTGTATATCACGTGGGTGTACATGCTTAGTGATGCCGAATATACAATGTTGTCCGGCTTTGCCACCGTTTCGGTTTTGGTTTGTGATCATGGCTAGAGTAAAATGACACGAAAAATATTTTATTTTTCGCGAAACAAAGGATTGGGGATTGTTTTTGAGTGCTTCAAAAAGCAAAATCGGCCACTATCTCAAAATTTTTTAAATTAAGCGGAGTTGCCCTTTAAAATCTTCGATGCCTTCACTGTTTTACAAGCGTTATCCTCTCATTACAGGCGCTCTGGGGAGAAAAACTCCCCAAAAAGTTTACATTATCTACTGGGTTCGAACATTTCCATCCTTTAAAGGGATAGTGAACCAAAGAATTTAGTGTCCATAATAAGTGGCGCACGTTCTTTCCACGAGCCAGCAGCCGCCGGTGTGCGCGAGCACACGCAACGAAAATGACGTCAAAGACCTCCATTGAAATACATGGGCTTCGGGCAAAAGGAGAGTAAAGACAGGCTTTTCATCTCTACAGGTGAAAGCCACGTGCTTGTTAGACCAATTAATCGCTTACCTTTTACACCAGACACCACTGTGTGGATGAAAAACTTGTCTTTATTCTCATTTGGCCCGAAGCCCCTACATTTCACTGTCATCTTAACCGCGAATGGAGGTCTTTGACGTCATTTTTGTTGCGTGTGCTCGAGCAGACCGGCGGCTGCTGGCTCGTGGGAAGAACGTGCGCCACTTGTTATGGACACTAAATACTTTGGTTCAGTATCCCTTTAACGTAAGAAAACGGAGCTCCCTCCAACTTTGAGGACAGGGACGCGGAGAAGCTTCTGTTTACGCTCGCACTCTGACAATAACAAGTATATATACCTTTTTGGTGGGAACAGCGCGAAAAAGACGTAGGACGAGGTCGAAGAAACACACAGACAGGGCGCTGTTCCCACCAAACAGTATGTACCACCAACTAGCCCAACTACATGCCTTGATATATATACCTTCCTGAGGGAAGGTACACGGTCTGCGTCTGGTGCAATAAATTCCTGCGTTGAAAGCAGCAAATTGCAATAACCACACATAAATAGCTGCACCTCATTCTTTGTTATTTCGAACGTCTGCCGCCAGAGCCAACGGAGCAAACGAGCTTTGACGGCTGTCGGCGCAGGAAGCAGACGACGAACAGATCACGTGACGCATTTAGTCGATTTGATCCGGCGTTACCCCCCGATCGAGGAGGGTAGCGTGGGTAATTAACTCCGGAGTAAACTACCCACTTCTGGAACGCGAGTTCTGACGTCATGGAGTAAGCGCGAGTAAGTTTTGAAACGCCAAGGTACGAAACCTTTACTCCGGAGTCGGATCGAGTAAATTTTGCAACGCAGCCGTAGTGGCTCTAATCCGAACAATCCAAAGCTGCAGTCAAACTGCTCATGCATTATGCAAAAGACAACGATGTTCGCCGAAGACACGATGAGAGAATTATCCGTGGTGTCTCATCAAGCAGATATTGGAAGAATGTTCGTTTCATGCATTTTTTAATGCTTCTAACATGACTGCAGACAGTTTTTGTGTGACCCATCGGACAGCACGATCACATAAAAAAGAAACACGCCTTAGACAGTGTTTGCAGGCTGTTCTCTGTTAGATGTGTTAATAGTGTGACCGCAACTACAAAAATTCGGTTCCACGTTGCTCTGTATGTGCACCTGCGACGCTCCTCAAGCACACATCTATTCACTAGCAGTGTGGTATACAGGGTGTTCGCACTTACGCACTGACGGGATGTAGGGGTATAAATTGTTCCTCTGTGTTTACTCGCAGCTGTTACGTTTTCAGGCAGATGAAACTCGGTGTTTTGAAATTATCAGCAGAGAATCGTGCCGTGTGCACCATTCTTCGGGCTTTCTATTGTATTTCACTCCACTTTCATAGGTACCGCCACTCGCGGCGCTGTACTAGTATTACGGCAAGAAAATTAAATAAAATATCATATAATTTCCGGAGATTGTCGCAGATAAAGAAGCCTTCAGCAGTTTAGTGTGTTTACGGAGCCAAAGATCCGCACGCTAACAAAACACTTTCAGTGTCACGACGCGTCACCATAATTTAGGGGTGTGTGACAGACACTTTCCGAAAGTCAATCTACCCACCCTGGGCGGAGCCAAACACCATAACCCGACTCTCTAATGGTGGCACTAAAGTCACTGGGTCCTAGGAAAGTGGTGCCGTTGCCTTGCCTACCTGCTAGCCGGACACAAACATATACTAACCTACAGACGACCAAAACCTTACAAGGCGATTGGCTAATCTGTCTACGTTGCCATGGAAATCGACATTTTGGTCCATTTAAATCTACGAAGCTTCCAGGGTTCGTTCTAAGCCAGTCGTGCCAAGATCTCCATGGAGCATCATCGTACTGGAAGCGTTCGTCGCCAATATAAGCGTCTTTGGCACCGTGTATGATACTAACTTATCAAGCATGCCCATCTCCACGGATCTCTTACAATAATATTGTTCTTCTTGCGTACTTCAAAACAGTAAACTTTATATTTCAGTGCCTCCAAGCACCGACACAGCATGTGGTGGTGGTGCAAAGATGTACGCTTGTTTCGCCGGGGTAAGGATAGCAAAATCTCGGTATACAAGAAACACCTCCATAAAGCTACTCGTCACCAGCAAATTTAGATCTGCTCACCAAGAACGGAAAGGTCAAAGAGAAATTGCTCATTTCACGGACCAAGATGGCGACCATACGGGGAGCTTGGCCTACTTTCCCAGGATCTCGTGACTCTAGGTGGCGCTAAATAGCTTCCACACGACAAAAAATCAAACGTCTTCGAAATCATAAAGCAGAAAGGGGAAAAGACGGTGGTCTCATTACGTCACCTTCAATTCACGAAATCAAACGTACTTCATTTAGCCGAGCATGATCTCCTATCGCCGCCATTAAAGCGGCAATACTGGATCTTTTTGAACTGCCACAAGGTGACTCTGACTTTTCAAAAAGGGTCTATTCAGGTAGGATTGACATTCCGATAACATTTTCTAGTTGCCAGACTTCAAGCGGTGATGGTTAAATTGGCGGCTGTCTGTCCCCATCTCGACGCCAGTGCCGCGGTGCGGTCAAGTACGAAGTTCTCCAATGCCGTTCCGAATAAGTTTCGTAAGAAAAAGTCCGAACTTTAACAGTTTCCTTTACGCCAAGCAAATGCGTCGAGTCGTGAAAGCGTCGGTGGTTCGACACTGCGCTGACAAACCACTCGAGCGGCTGTCTAAAGTCCGAATATTCTTGCATTTCTAAATGTACTCAAATCATTTCTTTCTTCCTTTTTCTTTTTTTCTTTTTGCGTAAAGAATTTTGAAGATAGAAAGCCGGCAAATACTTTACGACAATAGTTTCTTAAAGTTTCGAATATATTGCTATTTCTTTCGAGCCCCTGGTGCAACTTTAGAACTTTAGATCCGAAAACGTTCGCGGTGCACAGGTGCACGAATCCAATCATAAAGGCATTTTGCAACGCGCGTACTGTGACAGAAGTAATAATTACACATCTGGTGACTTTCAGTTTTTTTTTTTTTTTTTTTTTTGTTTTGTTAGTGTGTAAAACATTACGTAGCAGAGTCTAGACTTGGGGCCAAAGATCCGCTCCGGGATACACTACACTGTGCTGCGCCGGTATTCGTGAAGGTCATGTAAGTTATTCCTGAAGCATCAAAGCGGGAATTGTCGCACTTTCATTGATCTGATCTGTTGTCTCTAGAGTCTTTCGTTCTGATTTAATCCTTTTCGCCAGCGCAGTTTTGAACAATGAAGCTGAAAGATAACATAAACCCCTCGGTTTTTTATCCTTGTAAAGATTAAGTTTCAACCATTCGCGAGAGGATTTCTGTGCACGTCAATCTGCAGACGTCGATAAATAATGCTTCGTCATTGCTGTATTGACTCAAGACTAGGGTTCATGAAATTTGGCGACGCATTGTAGGAGGGTATCTAGAAAAAGACAATACTATACTCTGTTTCACCTTATAATGTACCGCAGGAAAGGCTACAAGCGCGAGCTCCTTGCTCAGGGCACATCTCGGCGGCACAAGCTCTCGTGCGTTAAGAGTAGCTCCCAACGCTATAAGCTCGCGCTTCTAGCCTTGTCTACGGTACATAAAGTGAAACGGAGTATAGCTGTTACTCGAAAACATTACTCTAGATTTAGGGTTGAATAAAGCCCTCTAAGAAAAGCAGCTCGGTAGTATAAGACATTTAAAACATAGTCCCGTGTGTGAATACAGGTTTATCTGGAGCTTTTGAGCATCTTCAAATCCTGTCATTTTCTGAAATCTGATTCATTAAAAATGTTGTGTAAACATCAGAGTAACAAAAGCATCTCAAACCTAATGTACATAACTTTTAAAGCTGAATTGTAAATATTGATTTTTCGAAAATATATTTTGTGCACATATAAGAATTCGTATTTATTAAGAACGTATTTATTTCAGTAAGTGCTTAATTGTCACTATCAGAGTGCTTTGCTTTTTTTTGTGTGTGTGTGTGCTCTGTCTTTTTCCTATTTTATAAAAAAATAACGTTGGGCCGAAATCGCAGACTTGCATGTTTGCGGTCGTCATTTGTCCATCTGAAATAGGTACCAAATCCAAAAGCGAGATTTATTTAAGAAATATTGATTGTTTTTGGAGGTTTTCATATCCTCGCATTCACCAACATTCACACAAAAAACAAAACAAAAGAAATTGCAAAAATAATTTTAGAATTTCTTTGGTTTTTTTATTTACCACGACAATTTAATGTTATGTAATTCATATCAGGTATTTAAGACATACGCTCCTTGTGTTTTGCGTGTCAATCATTGTTCATCGTTTTCCGCTGCTCACCCCTATATACTAGTAGTCACCGAAATCCAAAGTGTTAATAAGCAGATCTTTACCAAGAGAGTATCGGACGTAGAACAAATTGTGAGCAACAGAAGAGGCTTTATTTTCTACGTTTCGAGCAGAGCCTGCTTTTTTTTTTTAACTTTACACTTGAAAGAGAGCAGGCTGTGCTCAAAACGATGAAACTAAAGCCTCTGCGAAACAGTAATTGTACCGTGAATTGAAGTACTAAGTAAAGATCCAGGACCAGTTTCTACTTGCGATATCACGTAAATTTAGGTCAATCATCCGAGCTACAGGCTCATGTTACAGGAATTCCTACCAGAGCAATAACTTAACGCGTTTTTTTTTTTGTGTGTGTGTGTGTTTTTTTCAGCAGTTTGGAAAACTTTTGCAGCGACATGGCCAATGCTTTTTCCGATGCTAACACTGCCGACAATCAGCCACTTGAGTCGACGATTCTTCCGGAGCTCTACATCAAAGCCAACCACGGCCAGCGAAAATTTAACATCCAAATTCTCGACTCGGCGCAAATGTCGTTCGATAGCGAGCCGAACGTCAGCCAGCAGTTTCTCGACGTGGGCTGCGGAACGGGCGACTTCACTCGGCAAGAACTGTTGCCGCGCTGTCAGCCCTGCCGCAGGATTGTGGCCACCGACGTCTCCCGAGCAATGGTGGAGTACGCCAGAGAGAACTTTGGTCATCCGCAGATCACGTACGAGGTACATGACATCGAAAGCGACGTCTCGGGACTCGTGCAGAAGTACGGCGAGTTTGACCGCGTCTACTCTTTCTTCGCACTCAACTGGACGGAGGACCTCACCGCGGCTCTGCACAACGTTGCAAACTTGATGACCGACGACGGCGAGTGCTTGCTAGTGTTCACGGCTCGACACGCGATGTACACGGTGTGGAGGAGAATCGTGGAAATGGATCGATGGAAGTCGTACAAAGCAGTGAGTGTGTTCGTTCATCTAGTTCTTATATTTTGACCTTTTAGCGAATGATGAAACGGTTCCTACTAATCCACAACAGCGAGTCCACTTATCTTTGCACGCGCAGCTTCAAAGTTCATCCTGTCAGTCTGTGTTCTATAAAGACACACGAGCCTCCTAGTGCATTCAGTTAAAAATTTAATGCATAAACCATACATACATTGTCTCCTGTTATCAACTGAAACCGAACGCGTAAGGCAAGCGAAGCTACTCTGCTTGGCAAACTCTTCAAAGATTACATTTGTATGTCATTAATTTTAAGCCTAATGATTCAGAAAGTGAACTCAAAATTCTACGAGAACTTCTATTTTGGTTGCAAACCTCAGAATCACAATTTAAAAAAAAAAAAAAAGGGTTTCACAGCTTTACACGACATTCGGATTATTTATGGTCTTGACTCATCCCTTTCAACCCCACCGTGTTCATGGATAAAAACCTTCCGATATGCCCACGTCTAGTACTGCGTAATCTCGAGTCTAAATGGTCGTTCACTGCAACGAAAATTTCTTCGCATTGTGTTGCTACAGGGTAATTTACGCTTAAATGCTATTGAGAAGAACGCTGGAACAAAAATAGAGATATCTAAGATGAAGACAGAGTGTGCCCACCTGCACTCAGGGTTTTGTGACCTCGGCTTAAGAAGGATGAACGTTCCTCGCAACCGCAAAGGCTGAATTCGGTCCCGCTTTTATCGTCTCTAACCCCGAAGGGCGAAGTGTCTAAATAACACGCAGTATAATCTTCGAATCGATCTGCTGGTACGACACGCTGTTAGCGCCGGAGTATGGGTTAACAAATGCATAGCGTAGGCCTATTTTCTTCACGCTTATAACTAATATCTTACTAGGGAAAGTACATCCAACTCCCCGACAATAGAATGGCCTTGGCGCGGACAGGTTTGGCGCAGTTTGAATGGTTGGAGGACCAGCAACCTTGGGTTTTTCCTATTGAATTGGAAGTGGTAGGAGGCGCCACCTATTGCCATGGAAGCCGCGGTTACCAAACATTCGCCGGTGGGCAAAGAGCGCGCCGCAGGCCTTTCGGTCGATGCAAGCGTTTGCTCAATATGTGTCGCAGCATGTTCCCTAAACATTTTTGGAGCAAAATTATGTTTGGGGGAAATTATAATATTTAAAGCGTCTTCAAACACAACTGTTTGAATAAAATAGCAAACGCTGATGAGATATGAAATTTAAAAAATTTGTGGACACATCTAACACTTATATGTAATGTAACGTAGGAAGCCTTTATGAGCACGCGATGCAACCAATCAGCGTTGATGAGTTATGCAACTTTAAAAGGGTAATGGTCCGCTAGTAGTTTATTTCTCAGTACGAGCACCTGCAGAAAAACACGATAAGACTGAGCAGTCATTTTACCAGGTGTCCCCAAAATATATTGAAGGTATAAAATGGGCAGCCTAAATCAGCGACTTCGCGTTCCTCAAATGCTTCCTTAACTGGTCCCATTACGGCATTACATTTTCAAGTCTCAACTCCAAATACGCACAAAAAAAGTGATTTGCAGGAATGTCTTGTGCCATAGCCAGCTCCTTCCTCATATTAATCGGAGTCGAGACTTCGAAATATTTTTTTGCGCGAATGTGACCAGTAAAACAGGTATTAGAGAATTAGTCATACTAAATGTCTCAGATTGCTGATATTTGCGGGCAATTTTAGTGTGGATCATAAGTCGTATTTTGAAACACCCTTTAGATAAAAATGGACAGTTTCATTTAAACACTGACAATTCTTTATTTCTCAACCAATTTTATCCACTGGCGACGTCCTTGAAATTCCTGCTTTTTGTGGCGCCCTGTTTTGCAGGGCCGTTGTCGAGTTCCTTGGTGGCATGCTGTTTTGCTTCATGACTGGAAGGGAGCGCCGAAAGACAGGGACAAAAGAAGTAGGTAACGACGACACGTGGCGCACTCGCAACTGAAGGTTTATTGGAAAATACAAAGACTTAAATACTATAACAAACCACTTCATTTCCTGTCACCCCACTCTCTCTCTAAAAATAGAATCTCCTTATCTAACAATGCCACAGACGGCTCGCTGACGCACTTGTCAACGCCCCTTGTTTTGATAATGAATGCTTCGTGTACTTCCCTTGTGGTTTTATCGCTGTGTCGTCCCAGGATGGCGGTGTTAGTAAACAAAGGTGTGCACGGGCATCTAGCGCAATGTACTGCCAGATGCCCTGACGGCGTCTGTTTGACAGCTGACGCATGTTCTCTTGCACGTTCATTGACGCAGCGGCCAGTTTGTCCTACGTAGGAACGCCCACATGATAATGGAATGTCGTAAACGACACAGGATGAACATTCCAAAAACTTATTTTTGTGTTTTGTTGTGCATTCTTCCCTGTCCCTGTGTGGGTAGTTAATTCGCTTGCACAAAGACGAAAGTTTGCTAGGGGCCGTGAGAACCACCGGAACGTTGAAGCGCCCCGCCACTTTTTTCAGGTTGTGGGATACGGCATGAAGGTAGGGTATGATTGCTGGTCTACCTTTTGGTCTTTCATGAGCTTTCTGTGGAAGGCCTCTAAACTTTCTCTTCAATCCATCTGCTGCATCAGCAAGTGTTCTTCCCGGGAAACCCGCAGCTAATAGGCGATCAACCTGCAACAGAAAACTCCTGCCCATTTCATGTTCACATGATTTCTTCAACGCTGCTTCAAGGCAGGACGTGGCGATACCTTCGCCACGTCCTGCCTTGTTTGTCCTGCCTGTTTACGACATTCCATTATCATGTGGGCGTTCCTACGTAGGACAAACTGGCCGCTGCGTCAATGAACGTGCAAGAGAACATGCGTCAGCTGTCAAACAGACGCCGTCAGGGCATCTGGCAGTACATTGCGCTAGATGCCCGTGCACACCTTTGTTTACTAACACCGCCATCCTGGGACGACACAGCGATAAAACCACAAGGGAAGTACACGAAGCATTCATTATCAAAACAAGGGGCGTTGACAAGTGCGTCAGCGAGCCGTCTGTGGCATTGTTAGATAAGGAGATTCTATTTTTAGAGAGAGAGTGGGGTGACAGGAAATGAAGTGGTTTGTTATAGTATTTAAGTCTTTGTATTTTCCAATAAACCTTCAGTTGCGAGTGCGCCACGTGTCGTCGTTACCTACTTCTTTTGTCCCTGTCTTTCGGCGCTCCCTTCCAGTCATGAACAACCAACTAGCCCAACTTAACATTCTGTTTTGCTTCAGCCTGCGGTGTACAATACACTGTTTTTGAAATCGCAGAATCGGGACGTATTGGTTGTGAGAGCGTGCGCGCACCACGAATACTTACAGCGTGTTATAATGGTTGTTAATGAGTTCGTGGAGCTCAAGCATGTTTTCATGCCAAAAGTCTGCATCTATAAATTTTTACGATGTGGAAAGCTGTTCTCCAGAAGAAAACTGTATTTTGATAGGCTGGACCATTTTGGACTAATCCGAATGATTCGATCATCGATATTGTAATAACATAGACCAGGGGTGGCCGGGCTGACGGCCGAAGAGCCGCAAACAATACCACGAAACTTCCAAGAGCCACAGAAAGGGGGAGGGGGGGGGGGGTGCAAACTTTTGTCAAGAGCAATGAACGAAACTCGAACTACTTTCAATCTATCCGAGTCAAAAGCAGTCCAACTGTACGCAATGTAAAAATAACACAAGTCTACCAAACCGCAACCTGTTTTTCGATTTGATACGTGTTTCATTTTTCTTTCTGGGAAAGTGCTCACGTGACCGGGAGGGAGGCGGGGGAGGGGGGTAGAGGGGTAGGGGAGGGAGCCGTGAACCGTACTTTAACACGCCAAGAGCCGCGTGTGGCTCGCGAGCCGCAGCTTGGCCATCCCCACGGTGGAAAAACATTTAGGTGATGACTCCCTGTCCGACGCGGCGTCCAGATTATGTTCGGCGCGCCAAGCGCGCTTCACTCGCACGGGGATAGATGGCGCACAAGTATAGGGTCCCCTAGAGTTCCTGTATATGCTACCTACGGTAGCAGAGTTGCGCATTCCGCCTCGGCGCGTGGCCGTAGCGCCGGCTTTCCCGCACGAGCTGGATGCTTTGCTCCTCACGTGACTAAACTTGGCGAATAGCGGCGCCGCGCGCGCCGCCGCGCATGGAAAACAGGAAAGGAGGAAAAGGAGGCAGAAAGCAGGGAAACATACGCCGGGGCAAGAGAAACGTCGGCGGAGCGACCGTAAAGGTGGCTTTCTTGCACGCCACCGGATGCTTTGCTCCTCACGTGATGGATCTCGGCGAATAGCGGCGTGGCGGCGCGGGGAAAACAAATGCGCAACTCTGGCTCCCGTAGGGAGCCTATACAGGAACTCTAGGGTCCCCCCCCAAACCGACCGCTCCGGTTGCTTCTCCAAGCGCTGGTACCGTATTCCCTCGCTCACCGCTTCTTGTCGCACCTCACCGCCGCCACTTCGCCTCCAAGTCGCCAGAGTCCGTAAATCTGTGTTATCTTCCTTCTTCGGGTTAAGGCTGGCCTTCGTGCAGGATGGTGGCACCTGTGATCGACACAGCACCAAAGCAAAACACGAGGCCAGCCACTGGCCGCACACCATCATCACACCGCGAAAAAGGCGAGCACGCTACGTGCCGACACCGTGGCCGCCGAGGAGGGACCTCATACCTCAGCGCCCTCCGCGGCGGCGCGGAACTAACTACTCCTAGTTCGAGGCTAGCTCCGAACACGATCTGGTCGCTTGCTCCCCGCAGGAAGAGCGGCCAGAGTCGTCACGTAAATGTGTTTCTTCCATTGTGGCCACCCCTGACATAGACTATGCAGAAGGACGAAGTATACAAAGCCATTTCGAAAAAGAGAGCTCGCACTTTAGATCTCTTCGATCTTTGACAGTCTATATTACAGTTATATTGCAGTATATTACAGTATATTCGCTCTTTCTCTCGTGACTTCAAACGTGGTGCTGCCAGTGTGCAAATAACCCCCCAGCCACTTCCGGTTCTGAACTAAACGGCAGGTTTTGCTTGTTTTTTATGTATTATTTCAAATATACACGCTATCTTCTGAAAATCGCCACTTATAGCACTGTCAGACTTAATTCACTCTAACGATAAAAGAATGAGTAAAAAATTAGGAAGTATACGTGGACCGGAAGTGTGCCGGGGCTACCCAAAAGACGGCGCCACTGAGCTTGCTGCCAAACAAAAGAGGGCGAATATGTAAATAAAATGCAGTGTACAGACATGCACTTAAATATTATCTCCGAGCGATTCCTCACCCCGGACTATGCAAAATCGGGTTGCTGAAGTCGTCCCCGTGAAAATGATAGGAGCACACACGTTTGTTACACAAAGAATCCGGCTCAGTTTGATCTGACCTATGTTTTTTTGGAAATGGCTTCAAAATCTGCAGACCTGCAGCGAACTGCCCATTGCCACCGGCTAAAATGATATACCCCATCATTTAGTTGAGATGCATCAATCGAGAACAGGAACGGGATATCATAAACGCCGTCTATACTCACACGCAAAGGTCCCGAGGAAAACGAAAGAAGGACATGTTCCTTTCCCTACGATCCGCGGTTCTTGCAGCCGTCCACAATTTGTGCTACGTCGGCGATCGAATCCTTCTTATACAATTACCCAATCACAGCGGTGCCGGAGATTGTAGTATATATATATATATAGTGCAATCTTCGGCACCGCGAGACGTCCGAACCGCCAGGGGAGAAATGGGCACAGTATATGCGCCCATTTGGCCCTACTTTGTCCCCCCCCCCCCCCCCCCCCTCCCCTTAGTAAAGCATTTTCTTATAACTTCGTGACTCGATCTTTGGCCGTCTTATCACCAAATACCGCAATTTCGTTGGTTGCGTAGCGAGAGTGTATATAAGATCGCTGGATGCCCTAACCGCAGTCAACCTACTCATATATATTACACGAAAGGCGCGGAGTTTCTCTGCAGACATGATGACAGGCTTATCGGTGGACACTCCCACAAGCATGGTTCGAAATAAGCGGGTTTTCGTTATACAAATACGTGTGCTTCGAACATCTCTATACGGACAGTTTTTGTGCGGTAAATATGATAGGACCGGTGATACAAGGAAGGAATACGCGTCAGACAGTGTCTGTACACTGTCTTTAGTATATGATGAAATGTATTAGCTGTGTGACTGCGGTTTGGTTTATACTCCGTTCACCCTTAAGCTGAGACTAGAAGCTCCGCCTTCAGCGCGAGCTTTCTGTCTTCACTAATGAAAGTGTGAACGCGCAGGCACGCGTTCAGACTTGAACCAAGCGGCACCGTGACGATTCACTTTTCGAGCTGCTTGGTTGACTCCGTCGAATCGCAGCGCGCGTCGACTACGGTTGTACTTAAAAGTGAAGCGGAGTATATAGTTTGGCACGTCACTCAAATGAAAGCGCGGGCCTATAACCAGTGCACCGTTCTGTGTGTGGAGGGCGACATGCCTATAGAGGAGTGAATCGCTTACTCGTGTATACAATCTTTTCTATTTTGTTTCCCGTATAGGCCGTCGAGCGTTTCATTCCAGAAACTCAAAACATCGAACACGCGTCGGACCTTAGCTCCTACGTGCTGCGCTGTCTCGAGGGTGCCAACCTCAAGCCGCGCACCTGGAAGGTACTGACCCAAAACACAGACCCCGGAAATGTGGAGAAACACATCGGTAAGATTTTTTTTTTTTCTTTTCGTAAAGACTTTGTCATAGTTCCTTATGCCGACGCCCACGCGTGACCGGACGAAAAGATCCTCGGCTATGGATCGATTTCTCGCTAACGTTCTGCGGTGCAGTTTCGTCTAAAAACGACGCTGGTTCTCAAGACCTATCTGTGAAGACAGCGGCTCTCGACGTACCGCCATGAATGTTGTCTGAAAAGTTGTCTGTCCGATTCAAACGGCTATACGAAGTGACGCGCCTCTGATTGTTCTCCCGACTTCTCCTCTCCTGTCACATCGCGCGTATGTGTATGTATACAAATCTACTCGTACTTTCCAGGGACTAGACTCGCGGGTGACTGTTCTCCCTGCTCCCAAAACACGTAGAAACGCGCACTCTGCGTGTGACAGCGGCGACAAACAACGCTAAAAGCTGCCGGAGTACCTTCTTCATTGCAGAGAACTATAGGGACTAACAAGAACAACTTAACAAACGCAGGCCATCGCTTAGTATGCTCATGCTTTTGCTCCGTCATTCGTTCTTGGGGAGCGATAATAAGATTATCGGGACTGTGCGCATTTGAAGCTGTCAGTGACATAACTATAGATATAACAAGGCTGTATACGGCTGCGTTTGCTATATCACCTGCTATATAAGCCATCGCGGTGGCACAGTTTGGACAGGTGTGTTCGTTCAGGTGGAACTTGCATCTTCGCCGAAAATCCATTACTATATGCGGTGACTGGAGCACGTCTCTGACTGGTTTGTTTCCCGCGTCCGATGAAGTGGTCCCTCGATTTCCGCACCGCTTGATGACGCCGTGGAACTGTCACGCTGCCGCAGGCCGCAATACTGGCGGCGTCACAGCATCGCTGGTGGACGTGGCTGGCGCCTGTTCTGCTGCAGGTCGCTCTCCTGCTTGGACAGTCCTCGGAAGCTTCGGCGGCCAGGTGTTGGGACGCCGCGACGACAGCGACACTCGCGTTTGCTCGCGCTTTTTGCCGGAAGTTCTACGACCAACCGCCAGGATTGCGACATCCGACAGCGTGACACTCTGGCTTTTGTGACGTCATCTGTTACCACTTCGAGACCCCCCCATCGACGGATGGGCGGAATAGGACGCTAAACACAGCAGTCAGAGAAGCATTCCAGGCACAGTACCAGCACTGTGCCCTCGCTATCAAGGAGGTGACGATATAATGACCGTGGTCTGTCTAGGAAAGAAACTCGGCGAATACATAGGTCGAAAATTTGTCAAGTCCCCAAAAACTAAGTATGATTTGTGACACAGAGCAGGAGGTTACATGGTATATAACCCTTCCAGAAAACCCAGTATAACTTTTCGCTATCTGGGTTATGGAACTGGAAATCTATCTGGATTCTATCTCGATTCCAGGTTTTCAGAAATTATTCCCTTGCCTGCAATCTGGACTCCAGGTTTCCAGAACCAGTTCCAGTTAGATTTCCATTTCCCTAATCCAGATAGTGAAAAGTTATGCAGGAGTTTCCGGTAGGGTACGTCATGTCATGATTACTTTCAGAAGTGACACTTCCAAAGATCACGGGGCATTTTCATGGCTAAATAGCGTTATTGGGACAGATAATTCGCTTTACCTAACGATCTTTTTTTTTTCTTTTTTTTTCTGTCGTAAAAAAAAAAAAAAAAAAAAACGTTTTTTGCAATCATTTTTTTTTTTTTCTTTTTCAGAAAGGGAACGCTCCTTGAACCCCATTTTACCCATGCTGCCCGAGGAATTAAAGACGCAATTCAAGAGGGACGTGGCCGCGGTTATCCGCAAGTTTTGCACTGAAACACCGGCCGGGGATCCACAGTATATCGGGCACAACTTCGTTGTTCACGCCAGAAAAGTTTCCAAATGAGCCTAAAAAAAGAAGTCAATTTGGTTATTCTACCAGTCTTTTGTATAAAATTCACGTCATTCATACAGTGTGGCAGAGGTACCGGTACATGCATGTAGACACCTTTTTTGTCTACACAAAAGTACGCAAAAGAAATTAGGGAATTCAAACTAACAAATCACGAGTGATATATGCCCGTCAAATCCCATTGAGAAATTATTATGTTCAAAACAAATAAACGCAAGAAAATGGCTTGATGACGTATAGCTCGTTCACTATATGGCTCATTCAGGCAATGACTGTGTCGTCTGCTAAAGTTATCAAATAGATTTCTTCGCCTGAATGTTTGAACCGGTTTGTGGCCGACACGGTAAGTCTGTCCTCGCTTTCTGAAGGCTACAGTCGCGGAGACCCTAAGGAACGCAGGTTGTAGCTTCTTATGTCCATATTTCTATAACTTCATTGAACGACACTCTCTGTAAAAATATATTTAAGGATTTTTTCTTTTTTTTTACCAACGCCCCACTCCAGTAAGGAAAACTTTGTGCTTTTGTTCTTGTTGTGACGCACTTTTTGGGGACTGTTGCAAATGACAATAAAAATAAAACTACTTGGTAATTAGGTCAATTTCAAGTTTGTTTTCTTCCGATCACTCCTCGTGAACCCTGCGGTGTCTGTGGATCCTGGATTTAACCGAAGAAAGACGGCAGGAAGGGGTAACTCAAACCGAGAACGTTGGCTTAGGAAAATGTCTTCTCTCCGGACCGTGAGCCGCGTTGGCCTTTCTTGAGGGTAAGCGGAACATGCCGGTTTCCAGCTGTGCGACCTTTAATAATGGATGGATTAATAGATGGATGGATGGATGGATGAACCCGGCTGAGCCCTTTGGATCGGGCGGTAGCTTACGCCACCTAGCCATTTTGTTTTACCATTTAAGCTTAGAATAATCTCAGTTGACCTACACGCCATCTGGTGTTTGCGAATGGCGGCGCAGCCAGTTGAAGCACGCCTCGTTGCATTTGTGACACGCACGACTTATTCCCATCAATGTACTGCGTAAGTAAAATAGGGCTGGGCGTGGATAAAACGTTTTAACCCTACTGATCGCTACCACTTAATCAATTTATTAATCGAAAAAATTGGTTGTGTTTATCTACAACCGTATTATCAAAAAAGATTTTTTTTGCGATGTCATTTATAAGCGAACGTACACCTAATTTGAAACTTAAGGCTGTTCCACACATAAAGAAATAGGGCAAATCATTTTAACAATACAATATTTTACATTATATTTAGCCTGACAATCAGTCTGGATTACAACGATAGGGTATACTAAAGTGTCTTACCGTGGAATACAGCAGTGCTGCATTCTGAAGTACATAAATGCGCACGAAGTAGAAGCGAACATTTTCACTTTCTTCCCGAAATTCCTAACGCAAAATTAAACCAATTAACCGTTTGAATAAATTTATTGCGGTTAAATCATTGATCGATTATTCGGATGGTCAATGGATCAATTGTCCAGCCGTGGTGTGGACACCTCCGCAGAAGACCCCAACCTATCTCGTGGTATGTGCAAAGAGAACAATTGGGTATTAAGCCAAGGCTTGGATGGGGCGACACTGGTTCACAAGGTAGATGAGCAATTTCGCCAGTGCAGTACGACTGCTAACCTGGGGTCTTTAACCTGCTCACGCAGTAGTGATACATGACCGCACGCCGGTACGATGCTCATCCAGACCGAAACGGGCAGGGGTGCAGATTGAACCCAGGATACCTGGGTTCTGCAGCGCGAGCTTTCGCTCCCGAGGCTTCTCTCGTGATACAACGTAAAGGTCAAGTTTCAGCTATTCCGGAAAGAAAGTCTGAACACGAGAACCTCCAGGGATATATATAATGCGTCATACTTGCAGTAGGGACGGCAGGCCGCGGATTCAGCGAATTCGGCTTACATTTTTCAATTATGCTTAAACTATACGATGCACGGAATCCACTCCGAGGGGTGTGTTTAGCGTACCCTATTCCACCCATACATCAAAATAGTACCGAAGTGGACACAAGTGACGTCACACAAGCCGGCCTGTCATGTTATCGGATGTCGCGATCCTGGCAGTTGATGCTGGAAGCCTCCATAAAAACTACGAGTGAATAGAAGTGTCTCTGTCGTCGTTGCGTCCCCCCAGACGTCCCCCTCCTGGCTGCACAAGCTTTCGTGGACTGATGTCGAGCTGTAGGGCGACACGCAGCTGGACAATTGTCTCTCGTATTCACCACCGCTGTGGGGACACTGTTAGGATCGCGACCGTCACAATATGGCACTTTTATGACGTCATCAGGCGGAAATGGAGGGACCACCTCTTGAGACACGGTAAACACACCAGTTGGAGGCACGTTCCAGGCATCAAATAGTGCTAGAAATCTATGAAGTCTGCGTCATCCGCAGCTTTTCTCGTAAAAGACACAGGTTCGTACCATGCCAGGATAGTGCTGGAGGGGCACTATTCGTGACTCCAACTCACAATAGGTGGCGCCACTCGTTTTTCCAAAATGGTGGTTAAAGTGAGGGTCGGAAATGCGTGCCGGCTGCTCAGAGCCCTGCCGCTGCTGAGCCTGTCTAGTGTGCTGGCTTCGCAGAGCGACACAAATTATTTCTGGTAATAGAGGAAGCTATAGGAGGCCGTGTTCCAAAATTTACTCGATTTTACTCCAAGGTAATTTTTTTTTTTTTTTTTACTTTGGCGTTTTAAAACCTACTCGCGTCCAGCGTTTGTGAATCTGTGAACTGTAACGTGACACGACCCGCCGGAGTAAGCGGATTCATTTGGCTAAGATTTGGAACACAGCCAGGGTGCTATGAGCGCAGGTCACCTCTTTATCCTGAAAACATAAACGGTGTTTAGCGCATAATATTTACGACAGGTGGCACGCTTTAACTCTGAAGCGAAACCGAAACTAATCTCTATTTTAGATTTAATTCTCGGTACGGGACTTAATTTCGTCCTCGCCCTTCGTTCTTGAGTTGCAACGAACTGTAGTAAGGTAAATTCCATACCGTCTGCAGCACTACGCTGCGACAGTGAAGAGTGTCGTTTGCGTTCGGAAATGACGTTTCGCGAGCCATGATAGCGAACAGTTCAGCTGTGCCCGCTGAGAAGGAGAATCGGGAGACCCTCAAGAACGCTTCCCGTTTCTGCCGCGGGAGGGCGAGCGAGCTGGAGGCGCGAATTATCCTGTATCACAGATGACGTCATTTCCGAGACTCCAGGCATGGGAGGAAATATATCTATGGCATTGTCGATCTTTTTCCGATGAGTTTCGGTTTGAAACAGCCTCCGGCCGTGAAGTACCGGCTGTTCGCGAGAAAAACGAGCCGTGTTTGGCGGTCGGCGTAATTAAATGACGCATCGCAGAAAGCTGAAACTCTGAGAATATGACGCTAGCGATGGTGAGAGAAGACGATAATTCTCCGTGAGCCAACGTCTACTTATTTCTAATTTTATCACGGATGGAAAATGATGAACGGGTGTACAATTGAAAATAAATGTCTAATGAGGCGAGCTTGCGCCCACAAACTAAAACATCCTGCGTCGGTGACGGAAGTGTGACTGACCCGAAGCGAAGCAGCGCGTTGCTGCTGCTTTTATATGCGTGGTACACGCAGAAATGTTCTAAACCAGAAAACTCAATGATTGCCTAGATGGACGGGAACTTTTCAAAACAGTACAAATTAATAAAAGAAAGATCCAGCCGAGCGTGTGGCAGCCACGTGCCTTGCCGATTGCACCACGCGCGGGGCAATACTCAACAAAAAACGAGTTGACGTTTAAAATATAGGGTGTTTGAAAAGCCTAGGCTCAATCTAAAATTGGCCGTGAAGATTGGCGCCTGCACGTAGCAATTTAAACTTTTTGTCAAAAATGTATTTCACAGGTGGGTATTACCTTGTAAAATTACAAAACGTAATTCCCTTTCTGTAAAAAAAAAAAGGGCCAAAAGGTTTGTTATGGTCAACGACGGACGGTGACGCTAACGACTGAGTCGAGTGGTGGAGCGTGTTTGGCGCACGCATCGATAGATGGCACTACGACTAGAGCTCCTTCCGGCTTCATTTTGAAAATATCAAGACTGCCCGCGATGACCGTGGTCTATTAAAATATACTATAATCTGTTTGTAACGTACCTTTGGTTTAAAAATAAATGCGGGCAATGATGAGAAATTTTGAAATGACGAAAAGAAAAGAAAACGCGGTTGCAAACGTGCCCTTGCCGCCGACGGATTTCGTCTGCGTGTCGTCTGCTTTCATTCGCTAGTCAACTACGCCTTCAGACGATGCTCCCGATACGTTTCTTTTCTTAATTTTTGTTACTTCAAATGTGTCTATCATTGTCCGCATATTTATTGTTAAGCCAAAAGCTTATATATAGTTCCCGCCTAGAAAATGTCGAAACCTTATGTTTGCGGCATTTTTCGGTTTGGTTTGGTTCAAACCTTTGTTCTGTCCCGCGAAGCTGAACCAGAGCTAAGCCTAAGTCTAAGAACTTTGAAACGATACAAATTTCGGATCGACATCGCAAACCTGGTCTAGTTTTGTGCGTGACACCTTTCGGGCAGATGCGTTTATACACAAACCTAATCATAAAAGTGTTTTGCTCTACACGCGGCAACCATGCATCTCTCGTTGGTAACAGGTGTCGACCCTGAACCGTATCTTTTTTTGAAAACATCACGCGGAGCAAAGTGTACGATATTCTCATCTTTCACTGCCTGTGGCGTGCTGAGCTGGGATTCGCATCCGATACGTAAGCTGTCTTTTACAAATAGCTCGCTACTCAATGCAGTACAAATGTCTACAAAAAAAAAAAAAAGACAAGTCCGCGTCAACTATTTTATGCTACGTCGTCAAGGCTAGCGTGCTTCCCGCATTGCGGAGCTGCAGCACTATGGAAGCTGCGCTACCAAATAGTTGACGCCGAGCATTGAGATGTGCGTTCTGGTTTAATCTTTGTTGTCAACACATTTTCGGACCCGCCATGGACCTGATACAGCCATGTCTCGTTAATATGGACTCCGTTAATAGAATTTCAGGGAACCATTTTCGCACATCCCATGCGGTATGGTGGGCTTTAATTCCGTTACGAACCGCGCTCGTTTTACCGCAGAAGACTCCTACATGCAGAGATCGTACCAGAAGGCCCATCGTGCGCGGGCGTGCAAAAACGATTTCCTGAAACTCTCTAATATGGATACCCCTCTATATAAATGTCATTTTCGGGAACAAACTGGGAAAATACATGATTTTTTTTAATCCAAGTTACGTAATAACAAAATGATAGTTTTCTGAAAGTTAAATTTATGCCAAAAAGTGTAAAATGCGTTCTAAATGCTCCAACCTCTACCTTTTCTTTAGCGTGGGTGGACCGAAAATAATTGATAAAAGATTAACTATGCAGTGTAGACTAATGAAACTTTCTGGGAATACTCTGTAGATGTTGGTAGATGTAAATATGATTGAAAAAACCCTGAGACTGCGGGTAAACGACAAAACACTAAACACACTTTTTAGTGTTGTGTCGTAACCCGCAGTCTCGGGGTTTTTTCAACCATGTACAATGTGCACCAGCTCGTTTGCGCCCTTACTTTTTGAAAATGTGACATGTTTCTAAATCAACTATTTTTGCAGAAATTTTTTTTGTAGTGTCCTCTTCCACCCCCACCCCCCTTAATTATACGTTTTATGGCGCATGTTTATATTAAATAAATGGGGGCAATCAATGCCGAAGACAAACAACTTCTTTTTCATTAATTCGTGCATTGAGCACGCAGTTCGAGCTATTCATTGTTAAATTTTGTTCCGGAAATCCGTCCATACCGAATCCACACGCGCGATGCCCGCCGGAAGGACGATATCCCTCGTTTGACGCCGGAAGGTCTCGTGTTAATGACAAAATTTGCATCGCTTTTGCGTCACAATGCGTCGAAGCACTCACTTCTTGTCTAATTGTTCTTGTTCATTTTTTTACCCGCATTTGTGATTAAAGCGTTTTTCAGTGATATTGCGCAGCAAAGCAAAGCAACTTGTCGCGAGCCGATCAAGGTGGCTTATCACTTTAATTAGACAGGCACCGAACACCGACTGCAATCAGCTCCGGTTGGCTGTGACGCATGATATCGACGCAAATGACGTCGTTAACGCTTGACCCTCAGGCGTCAAACGAGGGTTGTCACTTCTAACGACACTGCGCGCGTTTGGTTTCCGTAGCGACAGATTTCGAGAATAAAAATTTGACAATGAATATGCGCGCTCGATCCAGGATTTTGAAAAACTGGGCCGGCCTTCGACGTGGATTGCCTTCATTTCTTCAAAACCAACATGTGCCCAAAACGTCTAATTAAAAAAGAAAATTAGTGAATTTTCATTAGTTGGTCATATATTAGTCGCATTCTCTCTTGGACACAATGTCAGCCTGGCTGTATAACTCACTTGCGCGTACCGCATTTGTGTAACTTTGAAGGTTTTTTTTTTTATTTAGAAAAATTTGTATATATTAGGGAGGCTAATAGGACCATATACGGCAACGTTTGTATAAAGTATATGCCTACATTGCCATATATGAACGTATATAGAAAAATCTATATATGGTCATATCGAGAATCAGGCAAATAAGGCGGCCACGTATGTCCATATATCTGGGGTTCTTCGCTTCCGGGTGGAACCCGATATTACCCGATTTTTGCACCCCGAACCCTTCTTACGAAAATCGACCGATTTTTTCCCAAATACCGGTCTTGAAATCAGCTGAATTTATAGAAAATAAGAACAATTTTGGATCTGTTTCAGAACTGCTTCCTCGGTCACTCGTTTGATGATAACAAACTTCATCGACTTGCGCTACCTCTGCATATATTCGCTTCAGAATGAGTCAGAAGGCGGAAATATACTGTAAGATCGAGCACCATCGCTATATATCATATACTTCGTTGACTTTTGTTCGTGTAAATAACACATTTCAGGTACTTGCCCTTCATTAATAAGACCCGAGAAAACCCGGTTTCCTAATGGCTTCAGAAATACTCGATTTCTACCCGATTATCAGCTGAAAAATAGCGCCCGATTTTTACCCCCCCCCCCCCCCCCCCCCATTTTCGAACAATATAAAACCCGAAAACGAAGAACCCTACATATATGGCGCCTTATTTGCCCAATTCTTGATATGGGATTATGGAAGCTTTACACACGCGCCAGATTGAGCCGCCATATTGCCGACCTTCTCTTTTTTCATCGAGAGGCCGAGCCACTGAAGCGGGCGTTGACCAGCCTCGCCAAAGGCAGGGAGAAGGACAAAGTAGCACCTAAACTGGCAACAACCTCTCCTGCTGTGGCAATGATGAAGCGAAGCGAACGGAACAAGAGGAAACAAAAACTGACTGTCGGTTATGGCGGCGCACATGCACAGCAGCTGCAAAGCGTCTATATGGATTTTTCTTTTATTAATAGATATAGGTCTATACATGGCATTTCTGTACCGGATGTAAGTTGAAATCTAAAGCAAGTGGCTCAAATGTTGCTGCAGCACAACGCAAAGACCGAGCCGCAAGCATTCGCGAAAAGGATTCCGCACCCGCGAATCTCTGCAGACGCCCTCCGCTCTACGCACTCCCTAATGAAGACGCCTGCCCGACTGCGCATGCGCACCGCTATAGCCTTGTCAGAAGTGTTCCGGATCTCGTAGCTGATTACGGAGAGCTTTGCGTGACGGCGGAAATAATCGACCCTTTTCCAGAACCCCATCAAGCAGTATTGGCGGTCGCCATTTCTTGGGCGCCAAGCGTTATCAGGAGAGCAAGTCGTCTGCTTTTTGCTCAGGAGTTGTGGTGACGTCAGAACGACGCCGAGATCTGATTGGCCGTAATTGAAAGTATAGTGGGTATACCTCAATGCTAGATGCCTTCAGGTCTACCCACTATTTTATTCAATCACCCGGTAAGAACTCGGCGTCGTTCTGACATCACTGCCACTCCCGAGCAAGAGGCAGACGACTTGCTCGCCGCATATGATTGGATAAGAGTCCTCGCCGAACGCTGACGTAACCCTCGTGTCCTATAACTGTTCAGTACATGCGCCCAAGCAATGGCGGACTCGGAAAATCGGCGCACCAACCACTAGATAAGGCACACTTTTGAGAAGGGTATACACTACAGCAACGTCCGAAACGGAGGTTATAGTTCCGCACATTTGACTGGCATTGTGCGAGGGTCTTTTCGTTTAAATAATAAATTGTTAATCAAAGACGTCGGTAGCTTTACAGCCACGTGAATCCGATTACGGAAGCGGCTTTTTATAGACAACTATGGACATAAAACGTAACCACGTTTTATATTATGCCTAAGTTATATAGCCAGCGTTTCTATAGCATTTACAGCATGTTCGCGTTTCTCGCTGCCTTTCTGAAACAAGTATCGCACCTCAACGCGAAACTTGCGTATTTTGTAAGAAAACGTGATTGTATAGTTAAAAGAATATGTGTAAGCCACTTAATCTTTTCTAACTTAACTTGAGTGTTTAGAGCGTTCAGTAATGCTTACCCGGTATATTTAAGGAATATACCGGGTAAGCATTAGGGCCGGTTTGCAGATCAATGCGGGTGTCTCTTCTCTCGCCGGTATACAACTCACACGCAATAGAGATTTCGAGGCCACGAGACCAGCTTCGTGGGGAACAAAGTAGCTAGCGTTCCAGCCGATTCTTCCTAAAGATGAAGCCCTTGCCTGTCGTTTTCTTTAATTCTCGCTAAACACGGCCTTCCCTAGAAATAACTTCACGCGCCGCTAGCTCCTATAATAACTCAATCTATAAGCTCTAAACATTCGAACAAAACAAATATTACATAAATTCATGGCCCATTTCTCTATTAAAATTGGTATGAACGATCTATTATATCGGAATTATCGCAGACACAAGAGGGGGCCGTCGGACGATTTTAACGAGCAGACTTATAGGCGGTATAGGAGTAGAGGAGGAAGACAGTATAATTAGTGGACTGGAAGCTATCGGCCAAGGGTAATGGGAAAGGGCGGAGCAGAGAGTTCCTGGTGGTGGGTATGATAAACGTTGGTGGTGGGTATGAAAACGCCGCCAGATCACCAGTGTCCATGATGGCCGAGAAACGATTCGGCCTAGAGCCGAATTCGTATTACCCGTCTGTCTTGTCTTCATCGTCAATTAAACGACAATTAAATGGTGCGTACGACAACACAATGAAATCCTACGACAGCTCCAAAGGTGGCGCACTTTTAACAATCAAATCCACATGGCCGGCAACATAGCTCGCTTACGTCGCCGCGACGACCACCGGGCATTTCTACGTGCTCTCCGCGCGCGTCCCGACTGCAAACACCGAGAGAAAAGAAAAAAAAAATGTACTTGAAACTGAACGCCGCGGAGACAAACGCTGGAACCACGGGTACCCGAAAAAGCTACAACGACAACGATCCCACCAACGAAGCGACCGCCAGACTGGCTATAGTACGCTCTAGCAGTGTACTCCGACATGACGTTGTACCGACGACCCTGGCCAGGATGCCTACAACTGGCTGGCTTGCTGAATAGAATATGCCCAAGCAATCGTGGGACCTTTATGAACCCTTCCTGTATGAATAGTTTGAACCCTGGCTTCTATATTCGGCTAAGGAGGCCGGTCTTTACCCTCGTTGTCGCCTTGTTGTCAAGTGCAGCGGTAGCGAACGCTCTCGTCGAAAAGGGAAACTAATTATTTCTATCTATCTTTTGTGTGTTATATAAACGCCATATGGATTGCCTCCGCAACGTAGGTATACGCACTGTTTTTAGTATTGTCCCTTTATTCCAACATGACGGTACGCCAACATATGTCGAGCCCGAACAGTTCTTTTTGCAGTTGTTCATAATATCGGTTGTAAAAGGCCGTTACCGAAGCCGTTACAACGAACGGGCTGACAGTGCGGTTCCGCTCCCAGAGTGAACAGGTATTTACGTGGCTCTTGGTGACACTCTTGTAGTTCAAACGTATTTTCCTGTACCTCGGCTCCCTCCCGCGTTCCGAAGCCACGAAACACGCCGCGGCGATTTGTTTAAATGTGCGCCACTTTGTAGAGCCGTGCGGGCCGTCTCCTTCTAGCAACGATTTGTGTTTACTTCGTAGCGATCGAGTTCGCAGCAGTCCACCAAGCGGTTATCCCGTCATCGGCAGAGGTAGGCATTCGGGCCCTTCTTAATCGACGTCTCGTAGCGTCGACTTTACATAACACGGACACAATCCCCAAACATGCGTTGCCTGAAAGACCACGCGAAACTGACACCGTGGCCAAATCTGCTGTTAGTTTCTTTTTTTTTCCCCAAGCGTTTCGGTACTAGTAACATCTGAGTGAGCGTACTTTCCGTTGTGGTGCTGCTCTTACTGAAATGATGTCATCCCGACATGCCATCGAAGCTTCAGACGTTCACGAGGTGGTTTTTGGTTATCGTTTAATTCTGTTTAAAATATGTTTCCTTGCGTTTTCTCACCGAAGCAAAGAGATGAGCTCTGTCATTGCACTTACATCTCAAGCCTCTTTCCCCTTTTTCCGCGCGCGGAATCGGACCTTAAATGTGCTTGTAACGGTGCGCTTAGTTTACTGTCACCCCGTAGTCGGTCACGTGACATCAAAATCACCATTGCGTGTAAAATACTCGCATTGATCAGCAAACCAACCCAGGTGTTTTAGGTATAACATGTTTTATGGCTTCTCGCCACCCACTCTTGGATTATACCGTCTGAAACATTGAACGTGTTGTGAAATAAGTAATTAAATAACCAAAACAGTTTTGTTTCGATGTAATGCTGATGTATAGAACGATAAACCCGAATCAGGGCTCTAAATTTCATGGGTTTCCACCGGAGCAATGACCAAAATATGCTTTTCATCTCAACAGTTGGTGACACTTCAACAGTAACATGGCCAAATTTGCTTCTTCCGGTTCTGATGCTGACACTGTCAACGAACGGGCGCTTAAGACGTTTATTGCCCCGGAGCTCTACGCAAAAAGCAACCAATTCCCCCGACAAACTAACATCAAAACTCTCGACATGATGCAAATGTCGTTTGGTAGCAAACCGAATGCCAGCCAGCAGTTCATTGACGTGGGGTGCGGGACGGGCGACTTCACTCGGCAAGAACTGCTGCCACGCTGTCAGCCCTGCCGCAGGATTGTGGCCACCGACGTCTCCCGAGAAATGCTGGAGTACGCCAGGGAGAACTTCGGGCATCCGCAGATCGCGTACGAGGTACAGGACATCGAAAGCGACGTCTCGGAACTCGTGCGGAAGTACGGCAAGTTCGATCGCGTCTACTCGTTCTTCGCCCTGCACTGGACGGAGGACCTCACTAGCTGCGGCCCTCCGCAACGTGGCAGACCTGATGACCGACGACGGCGAGTGCCTGCTGGTGTTCCCGGCTCGTATTACCCTGTACAGGGTGTGGAGGAAAATTGTGGCGATGGATCGGTGGAAACAGTAC
Source organism: Ixodes scapularis (assembly GCF_016920785.2). NCBI lineage: Eukaryota > Metazoa > Arthropoda > Arachnida > Ixodida > Ixodidae > Ixodes > Ixodes scapularis. The sequence goes on from NW_024609883.1 coordinate 80,382,396, forward strand.
AAAGCGGTGAGTTCATCTGTTCATTTTGCTTCCGTGTTTCGTCATTTTGAGTCGCTACATATTCTTAGAGCGATGCCTACATACAAACAGATGACAGCCAACAGCTTTCTCAGCACGCGCAACTGAAAAATTTCTTTTATGAGTCCGCGTTTGGTCACAACCACCCGTCCCTTCTACAGTCGCCGACAGCTCAGGATACTCAAGGCATGGCTTATTACGTACACGGAACTTTCGAATACAAGAACGGAATAATGGCCGTTATTAGAGAACACTGTCAGTAACGGGAAAAAAAAAACGGGCCCCATTTTTTGTTTAAATTTTCAGAAAATCACTTACAACTTTTGAATGGGATCACGGTTTGTTTTGATACATTGGCATCTGGATTTGGAACTTTAGCGCTACATTTGAACGGAGAATGAGCGTTTGGGGGGATCACTTTGTACGTTCACGTCTGTTTCTTCGGCGTCCTTATACCAAGTAATGCCGCAATCTGATTGATTGCGTAGCTATAAGGTGCTCGGGACTAAACACACCCTGCGTTTCTTATTTTGTCTGTGAATATAAGAAATTTAACTCGGAGCACCTTACAGAACAGTCGACGGATAAAGAGTCGACGTATGAAACGTAAATGAGTTGGGCTCGAGGATATTTCAGACCAGCTACTTGAGTTAGTTTATCCATTTAGTATTACTGTGAGGACTTGCACCTTGTGATTTGAGTGTTTTTGGACTGATTCACAGGGTCAAACACATTGTAGATCTGGCAGGACCAGCTGAAGTTAGAAACATATAAAGAAAAAGAGATTGAGCCCACACTGCCGAGTTTATTCGGCATTCGTAGAAGGGCACGCCTTAAATGTTATTGAGAAAAACTTGGCCATAATGCAAATGTAAAATTCAACTGCCAGGACAGTGTTTATTTTCATTGTGTTCTGACAAGTACAAAAAGTTGAAAATGTTAAGCGGAGTACTTCTACAATGTCGTAAGCAACAATAAGATATCCCCGAAAGTTACAAACTGTTCACCTACAAACAACCCTAATGCGAGTACCACAGACGTGCAACGGCAACGTAAATGGAGGAACCTGCATTTAGTTTCGGAAAGGAGAGGACGAACAGACGTCTATCATGTTGGGGATCGGGAAAGAGCGTCTGTGGCGACTGAGGGTCCGGTTGAACGCGTGATTGAATAACTGAGAACACAGGCGGCAACCTGTTTCGAAGTGGATATTCAAAAGCTTGTGCGACGTCGTGGTAAATGCCTCGACCTGTGCAGTGATTGCGGGAAGTAGCTTACGGTATGCATTCCAGCTTTATGCATATTAGAACGTTTTTCATCACGGTTGTTGTTTTCACCCAGTTAAACAAAAATTCAAAAAAGCAACAACAAAAAAAGCCTCGTATTATTACTTAAAATCAATGTCGCTATAATTATCTTTTCTTCAACATAAAAGGTAAACTAATCGGGAGAATGGCCCAACCATCTTTCACTTTCTCGTAGGTCGTTGAGCGCTTCATTCCGCCAAGCCAGGACATCGAAGACAGGTTGGGCCTCACCTCCTACATGCTGGGAGTCCTCGAGGGTTCCAACCTGAATCCGCGCACGTGCCAGGTGCTGTCCGAAGACTTGAGTCACATGCATGTGGACAAATACGTCCGTAAGTTTTCATCACGATCCTAGCGTGGTTTCTCTTGTCTCGACGACACGTAAACGGACAGCAACATCTATAGGACCATGGATATTTTTTTTACGGTGACAGCCGTTATGGGGCTGCAGATTTCGCAGCAGTGTTTCGCGTAGGTGGTTGTAGCACGTGACGTCACAGTCACATGACGTCACGCTGTCCCGTGACCACATCACGCGACGTTTCAGCTACGTGACCGTCAGGATGTCTCGCGACATTTCGCATAGAAATTTTCACGCCAAACTTAGCGGAGCCATTTTCCCGCTAAATTTAGCAGAGCAATTTTCCTCCTAAATTTAGCACGGCAATTTTCCCCGCTAAATTTAGCGGAAAAAACTTTCCCCGCATGGCCAGCCGAGCTCTGATTGGCGTTGATTGAAAGGATTGTGGGCCGATCTCAATGCTAAACACCTTAACGTCTACCCACTATTTTTTATTTTGTTTTTTTAGAAAGCAGCTCCTATGACGCGTTTACACTTGCGGATTCGCGGGCGGATCCGCGCGGGCGGAATGTGAAGTTTGGTGCCGGGTGGGTAAATCCGCTCGTCGCTGGCGGAAAATCTGGATCGGTCCGGGACCCATATCCAGATGTTCCGCCAGCAGCGATTCGATTTCGCCCCCGGCTCCAAAATCCAAATTCCGCCTTCGCGGATCCGCCCGCGAATCCGCAAGTGTAAACGCGCCATAGGCGCCCGTTTCCAGCTTGAGTGGCGTCGCCGTCGCCATCGGCGTAACCGCGGCGACGTTTCGGCATAGTGACGTTTCGGCACCGTGCCGAAACGTCCTCGCGGAGTCACGTGACCTCCGTGACGTCACGAGGGTCACTTGACCTCCGTGACGTCACGAGGGTCACTTGACCTCACGGTAACACCGACGGCGACGCCGCTCGGAGGGAGGAGTAGCAGGCAGGATGAGGAGGTGAGAAGGAGGGAGGAGGGGTACACCTTTTCCTCAGTGTCCTTCCCTCCTCCTCCTCAAGAGCTGCGCTCTGATTTGGCGTTACAGGGAGTTGTAAACGGCTGCCATTAAGAGCTAGATGTTCTGCCACCATCGCAACCCCTGCGCAAGAAGACGAACTTGCGCTCCGTATTGTATTGATGAAAAAACTGTGAGTGCGCAAGCGAGCTGGTGGATGTTGATCATAATGTAGAAAACCCGAGACTGTGGTAAAAGCAGGGAAACGGAGTCGAAGAAAAAGACAGGGGCAAAGAACGTCTCAAACTCAGCTACTGCGTTTATTTCCTCAAAGTCGTATATACCCACAATCTAACCATCGACCACCGACGTCACAAGGTCATCCTTTGTTCTCTATACAATCCTGCCCACACTAGTTTTCACCTCCACCGTACACGGTGTCCTCAATTCCAACTGAAAGTTTAGGACCTCGAACAAAACAACCAGTACAAAAAAAAACAAAAAAACAAAAAAAAAAAACCACACGGAACCATTTTCTTTTCAACCGGAGTGCAATATCATAGCCTCCTCTATACGGAGAAAGCCTGGCACATCGACGACGGAGCCATGGGGCGCGCGACCGCAGGAAAAAGGAGAGGAGGAGCGCTCCGAACGGTGACCAATATGGTAGCGCAGAGCAGAAAGGGCAGACCTAGACAGCGAGCGCTTGGGTCATGAGCGGCCGCTCCCCGAACCATGCTTGTTTTTTGTTTTCGTCACCGTCGTTTTCGTACTCCGGGAGAAACGGGCGCGGCGATTCGAAAGGGCGCAGGGAGAAACGGGAAAGGGTGGACGTTGAGTTTCTCCTCTCCACGATAGCGACAAGAAAAGAGAGAGAGAAAAAAAAGATTGTTTCTGCGTTTGGCCGCTCGTTCTTTTGTAGCGCAGGCAAGGTTCTCTCCGCTCCCGTTTCTCCGCCCCTCCTTTCCCATTTACGGCGGCCGTCCTTTCTCACGACGCGCCAGGCTTTCTCCGTATAGAGGAGGCTATGGCAATATCTAACCGAGGGGGGCAGGGGTTCAGTCGGGAGTCTTATCGGTTCTCGGTTAGATATTGTGTCGTTCCACTTCTTTGTCCTTGTTTTTTTCGGCGCTTTTAATTATTTAAAGAACCATGAACCAACTGGCTCAACTTTTCACTTTGCTAGATATTGCACTTCGGTTGGAAAAAAAAAAGGTTCCTCGAACAAAACTGGTTGTTTTGTTCGAGGTCCTAAACTTTCAGTTGGAATTGAGGTCACCGTGTACGGTGGAGGTGAAAACCAGTGCGGGAAGGATTGTATAGAGAACAAAGGATGACCTTGTGACGTCGGTGGTCGATGGTTAGATTGTGGGTATATAAGACTTTGAGGAAATAAACGCAGTAGCTGAGTTTGAGACGTTCTTTGCCCCTGTCTTTCTTCTTCGACTCCGTTTCCTTGCTTTTACCACAGTCTCGGGTTTTCTACATTATGATGTATTGTATTGGTCACGAGTGCTGCGTCAACTCTCGGCGTGAACTCAGATCCAATCGCACGCTTCGCGCAGGAAGCGATCGATGCCCAAAACATGGCGGCCCTCAGACCACTATATTTCCCATGGAGAATAGAAGGGTAGGAGAGGCATGACGTCAGCCTCTTTCTCATTTTCCTCCTTACTCTCCTCACTTACCACGCCAACGTGACCACATCACGTGACCGTAGCTAGCCTTCGTCTAGCTATGGGGTACTAGAATACACCACCACAGTCTAGCCTTCGATCTGATAAAACCTACCGGACGAAGCGCGCGCAAGCCTGCAAGGAATCCTCCAATCAACCATCCATCTCACACGTGACATGTCACGCGCACCAATCGCCAGAGAGATCTGCGGTCACGCTGGGCACAATATCGTTTAAACTTTTTATGACTAGGCTTCACCAATATTGCAACGTGACCCCTCCTAGTACTTCTAACCTCCTTGGTATGAAGGTGTGCGGCGCTGCAGTCGTCATGATGGCGTTGCTCAGGAGGCCTAAAAAAGAACCGATAGAACGGTCTTTATCTTTTCTTCCCCTCTGCTCGCAGGAGGAAGCTTTTTCCAACAACTCTTATATAAGAAAGCACTGTGCCAAAATTTCTGCGTAAAAGGCGGCTCACGTACGTAGGATACAGTTTGGACAAAAGTGCCGCGACAGCGTTCGGCAGGAACTCGTGCGAAATCAGCGAGAACAGCAGTCCCGGCTGGCCGCTGACGCAGCATCGTGTCCCTCCTGTGCCCTATGCGGGCCTTCTTTAGCGACCCGGAAAATTCAGCACTATACGACTTCGGTATCTATATAGAGGTGGTGTTGAACTTGCCCTTGCCATATTCTCTTTCTTTTAGAGGTGGAACTCTCACTAGATCCCATTCTGCCATTGCTGCCCGAAGGATCGAAGACAGTATTCAAATCGGACGTGGCGGAAATCATCCGCAAGATGTGGACTGAAAAACCAAGCGGGGGTCCGCAGTATCTCAGTGACATATTCGTGCTTCACGCCCAAAAATATTTAAAATAAGCTTTTAAATAACATTTTTTGCATACTTTGTTTAATTACTGCTAAGAAAAAAATATTTACACTCACATAGCATTCAACGAGTACCAATATAAACTTAAAACATTAGCTTTTGCAGTCAAACAAAGAAAAGGCCCAGAGTATAAATATGTGCCATTGAGTGATTTCCGAAACCAATAAAAGCAGGATTTCACACTGGCAACGGGTAAACCGTTTGTTAGGGCTCGCTGTAGTCGTGCTTGCTCAGGAGTTGCTGAATAGGGCAGAGTAAATTTTTTTTCAGTCAATGGAAACGTTTAGCAAACCGTTACCGTACTACCGTTACCGTGGGCCTAACTGCGCATGCGCGACCGTGTACCGTTCAAATCCTGCAAAATTTGATTTTAGCGTACCGGAGCTCGACTGGAGCATACCCTGGTGCAGTGATGTGATTGGCCTAAACCATGTTGAAGCACCTTTCGGAGCAGCCAAAACAGTGTTTTGGAGAAGCACATGTGGCTTTTGGAGCAGCCAAGACAGTGCTTTGGAGCAGCCAAGACAGTGTTTCGGAGCTGCAAAAGTGACTTTTGGAGCAGATATTTTTTAGAAAACATAAACATATTCGTTTTAGGCGCTGTACAAACGAAGGGCGCTTTGTGTTGTGGTGTGTTCTGCTGTGACGAGTTGTGACGGAACTAGCTGCTTTTTTGACTGCTGAGACATTTCACAAGTGTACAATGCTGTAGAACCCCGTTTTACTGTTTCCCGACGTGCCAGATGTTCGTCAAAAGTAAGCAAACGTAAAACAATGGATTGCATGCGTCCCGGCCGGTGCCTCTGTCGTGCGATCATGTTCGCATGCACGTAATGGCAACTTCGGCAAGCTTGCAGTTGCGCGTGCTTCGTCGCGTGAGCGGAGACAACGGCTATTTGATCCGTTCGATCGAAAACGAAATCATGCCACTTTGCTCCGTCGCCCACTGATTCCCAAAATTGTATACAAAATGTAACTGTCGAGCATACAATAAATAAATGTTTAAAAAAACACTCCAGCGGCGTGAGCTTGACAAACCGGCAAACAAAATACAAACCTAAAAAAGTAAAAAAAATTGAGCGCATTCATGCAAGACATTGCGAGCCAGCCTTTTCTTTGCTTTAGCTCACTTCTCTTCACCAACTTTCTTTCGCGGAAGATTTTTCACGTACCGGGGTCCCTCTCGAAAGAAAGCCCACCGAGAGAAACCTATAGGTAATCAATACTTTTTAAAGGGGGATTTTTGCAGTAACGTATGGTTTTAACAAGAACAGGAATGGTGATGAACATGCGGCGGTATTTAGTTTCATTTTAAAAAGCGCCATATCTGCAGTGACGTGGGGACGGCAGCATCCGACGTCGCTTGGCCACGGTGACTGAAAGGCAGGGACCAAAAATAGTTTTCCCACGGCCGTTGCTTTCAGGAGCGAGTGCTTCAGCTCACAAAGTAACACCCGCCGCGCGAAAACGTGGTTTCGGTTGACAGCATGAGGGCATAAACCGGCTCCTGGTACTTAGGGACAGTTTCTTGGCAATGCTTGAGCTCGCGCACGAGAGCCCTCTTTATTTATTTAGAGAAGCCAGTTCGGACGTCCCGACACCCCTCTTGAGTTATGCATGTGTAAAACTTTAGAGTGGGGAAACGGGAAGGGGGGGATAAACATATGAAAGGCTAACTCCCCTTTTCCCTTTTCAGAGCCCGATCAAGTTTTCTTTAGTTTTGGACCCATAATAAATGGAAGATTCGATGCCCGGGTGCACCGCCCACCGCGGAGTCCAACGCAGGACTAGGTACCGTGTTGCAGCTAAAAATGGCTGCAGAAACCACTATTGCTGGTTGTCAATGAATTGCGATTTCATTCGTCACGAGACTCGCGACGCAGCTCACTGTGAACACGACGTATATTTTAAGGAAACACTTTATTTTATTTATGGCATTGACGCCAATGCGACTGTAGAGCGGTACTTAAAAATTGAGTGATTACTTCGTCTCTTTGTGATTGTTTAATGTTCAGCTGTTTCCCTGCCATCATTGCAGCTTCGTGTGCGTGTCTTGTCCTGTCTCACTGTTTAAAGTTTAAGCTGCTTCACCACCATCATAGACCAAGTACCAACTAGATCAATCCAAACCGATGACTGCACTGTAGCTCGGGCGTAAATGTGAATGTGTGCATACTGCCGCTCCGCATACGCACGGCACATTCAAGGCCAGATTCTGTTTCGCGAAAACTGGGTGACATATCTAAAAAAAATGCAATCCCAATAAAAGGACCTTGTTGACAATAGGACAATATCAGTGTTGTCTGTGGCACGGTACCCAAGTGTGGCTGCAGGGACAGGACCTGTTTCTACCCCAAGGTTGGCCCTTGCTTAAGGGTACTCCACCGATTTTTTGAGCTACCTCAACTAACTATATTTTCTGACTCCCCGGCCTTTAGCCTTTCCGGTATGCTATTTAGCATCGCGAAATTCATAATAGGCATTGTGAAATCGGCAAATGAAAATGGTGCAAAATCCAATATTCAAATATTCGCGCACTTTTTAGTGCCGTGACGTCAGTGACAGGCAGGCTTGCCAGTCGAGCAAGTAGCCTAAAAATAGAATATGCCAATCATTTGTTCCGTGCTGGAGCGCGGATACGGGAGCGAGCTTCCAAAGCACTCATTTGACACCAAGAAACTGCTTCAAATCCGTTGGGAACAACTTCTGTAGTCCAAAAAGTTAACCCCTGCCTTCCACTGACGTCACTTTGTTGTTGTTGCCAGCAGAGACTTTCAGTTTGAAAAACATGGTGAATACCAAAACTGTAAATTCAATAACTTCGCGAAAAAACAATATTTCGACCTAATATTTGGGATGCTATTTTAGCAATGTTTGTTGGTTAGTTTAGCAAAATTTCAAGCAAATCGGAGACAATGAAAAAAACGGTGGAGTACCCCTTTAACAAAGTGAAAAAAAGAAGAGTGCAGAAAAAAGTGAACGAAAGAAGAGGGTAGAAGAGGCGACGAACTGAATCATCCTGGCCGCAAAACGGGCCTGAGAGAATGAGAAAGGCAGAAGCTGTTTTTTTCACAACTTTCGCCTGCCATTTCAGCCCAGAAGCGTGCAAGAGTGTAGGGACGACAAGTTGGAAGGGACAGCACAGGGACGCAGGAGACACAAAGGTTGAGAAAGAAAAAAATGCACATGACAGGCGCAGGAGAGGGAGAAAAAGTACCCTTTATGAGATTTTTGAGTGGCTTCGAGGGGGAGAATACAACAAAAGATATTGCTTCTTAAGTCTCCCTTTGTCCTATTGTTGGGCTCCCAAGCAATTAGCGAACCCCCTCCCCTCCCTCAACCTCCCGCCCCAATCGAGGTTTGCGAGAAAGGCGAGGGGAGGGTGGACCCTTGGCCGAGGGCCTCTTTCGCGCTTTGTGCGCTCTCCCTGGGGCCGGAAGATGATGAATATTTTCAACGTTGGACCCCCAAAACGTCACATTCGCGTGGCCGTTGACATCAAACCTCTCCTGCCGGATTTCTCCGGGGCCCATTTCCTCCGGTTTTGCGGATTGGTTTGGACCGCTAGGGGACTAGTCAGCTTGGACAGCTAGGGGACTGGTCAGTTCCGGTATAGAAGTAAAAAGCAGTTGTGAACTTGATAGTAAGTGCGACAGAGGCTGAAGTGTAATTCCCGCTTTAACTTCAGGTAAGTAAAATTCGTCAGAAATGGCAATTATATACGCATTTTAACGCAGCGCCCTCTCCTGTATAGACGTTGAGCGGCTACATGCACTGTGGCTACATGCAACGCTACATCCATGACAGACAGATGGGATGGCAATCGATGTGAGCATGGACGCCGGACGGATGGACAAGGCTATACCCCAAGGAGCTTCGCCCCTAAGCAGACGAACTTGTGCGGCGGCAACGGCGTGGAGAAACGGATTGAAGCGGCGTCGCACAACGTTCAGCGTGCTGCGGCGTACAGTTACACCACGTGACCAGCAATGGCTCCCGCGGGCACCAACTACAAATTCGTTTTGCGCCATATAGTTCTAAATATTTTTCTTCGTTGTAAATTCGTTTTATATTATTTTTCCATCCAGCCTGTTTAAAACAAGTTTTTTTATAATTTTTTTTTTTTTTATTTTTACCTTTGCAGTGATGTGATTGGTCGAAACCGTTTTGGAGAACCTTTTGGAGCAGCTAAAACAGTGTTTCGGAGCAGAAAAAGTGGCTTTCGGAGCAGATATTCTTAGAAAAATAAACATATTCATTTAAAGTGCTGGACAAACGACAGACACTTTCTTTCAGCATGTAACTTAAACGCCTATGACATGACACATTTTACAATTATTCAGTTAAATGATACATATTATATATATGTACCCGCTATAGGTAAATAAGAACCAAACTGCACATATTAAGATTTATTTGAAAAGGACGATTTTAGTAGTAAATAGGACAGCATTAGGTTGACCAGTTCTATAATAGATGGAAGCAGTCTCCAACTGACGAAACACGTAACTACTGCAGTGCAGTGCGAAATTGTCGCGCGAGCGGTGATGACTGTTCGATCTAAACCATGCCACTCCGCTCCATCGCCAACTGGTTTCCAAAATTGTATGCAAAATGTAACTGTCCAGCATACAACAAGAAACAGTCCAGCGGCAAATGCTTGCCAGGCCGGCAAAGAAAAAAAAAAAAAAATCAGCACATCGATGCAAGACATTGCGAGCCAGGGTCACAAAGTTCTTGGAGTGCTTTGTGCAACGTCTGAACTCGAGACAAACAAGCGCGCTGTGCGGGTTCAGCGTGCAGACATATTGCCTTCTTTGCTTTAGCTCACTTCTGTTCAACTTTCTTTCGCGGGAGATTTTTCACGTACCGGGGCCCCTCTCGAAAGAGAGAAACCTAGGTAATCAATACTTCGACACTGCAGTCTTTGAGCTAGATGCATTTTTGTAGTAGCGTATTAAACAAGAACAGGAATGCTGGTGAACATGTGGCGGTCCTTAAGTTTTAGTTTAGGAAGCGCCATATCTGCAGCGACGTGGGGACGGCAACACCCGATGTCGCGGTGACTGGCAGCCTACCTCGTTGCTGGCAGCCAAAGACCAAATATAACTTTCCCACGGCCGTTGCTTTCAGGGGCGAGTGCTTCAGCTCACAAACTCACGCCGCGCAAAAACGGAGTTTCGTTTCACAGCATGCCGACATGGCTGGTACCCAGCACGCCAGCGTCGGAGCGTCCGCACACGCCTGCGCCTATTGTTGAAATTTTTTTAAAAAGACGCGAAACAACGAGAGCGCGAAACGATAAACGGCGGAAAAACCATGCAAGACCGGATGAACAATTGATGCAGGATACTGTCGGGCGGCCGCTTGCGCCACATAGCCCACGCATGCTCAATTACAGTACTCAATTTAGTTTCGGTTTTGAAAGGCTACCGAAATTGGTTTTTTGACGCAGGTTTGGCCGCAGATTTCCCATATTTTGGCAAAATGTAGCAGGATGTAGCAGGGTTAGCCCCAAGGCGCAGGTTGGCGCAGCAATCACATCACTGCCTTTGCATGTGTTCTTTAGCATTTCACATACTGTAAACGACTTAATTTTCGCGAATTGCCTACAATTCGCGAAAAATGCGTCCCGCGAACAATTCGGGCAATATATGAAAACTACGGAAGCTACACTCGATTGGCGAAAATTAGAACCCGCGAATAATTTAACATTTTCAGCTTTGGCCCGATTCGCGAAAATTTGAGCCCGTGAAAATTAATTTGTTTACAGTATTCAAAAAGAATATTACAACGGAGCTGTTAAGGGCTAGGTTCCCCAGGATCGTGTCTGGTATGTCGACACAAACCTACCTGGACAGCTACCGCCATCTATAAGCGACGGGGGCAAGCACACAACCAGTCTGGTTGCCGCCGTCGCTCGTAGATGGCGGCAACCTTTCCAGCTGTCATAAAAGGATTGATAGTTGGGCGCGTCGGTGGGAATTCATTGTAGGAAACAGCTTGAAAAACAGACGATGGCGAAGAAGCACACGTAACGAGCGCAGCGTTCGTCATGTTTGTTTCTTCGTCCTAGTCTGTTTTGCGCGCCGTTTCCTACGCTCCTATTAGTTTCGGTTTAGGCTCACGATGGGTCGGCCGCGCCCTTTAGAGGAAAGCAGACAGGCTGCGGAAGGAGCGGTGACATACGCAGCAGCGCTAATGGGTTCGCAACCGCCGCAAAGCCGCTGTCGCCTCGACTTCCACTGCGTCCAGCGCTTCAGATTCCCTTGCCAAAGAAGAGCACATCGCTCGCCTGGAAAGCCGCCGCCGAGAACAGTACCAGCGATGTAAAGCGCGCCGGCGGGCCAACGCCACGGACGACGATCGTGCCACGGAGGCCAAGCGCAAGCGCGAGGCCCGGCGGCGACTGCACTTCACGCTGGCTGAACAGTTCCCGGGTCCGACGGCGAGGTTCCGGAGGGAGTTCGTGGAGAACCCGCTTGGCGTGACGTGCGCCGTGTCCGACCGACTCTGGTTCGCCGGAGACATATCCATGATCGCCGGCGTGTCGGACGAGAAGCGGGAATCGGGCGCATGCGCGTTGCGGCAGTGTATCGAGTACAGCTCCGCTGGTCTTCCTTCTTCACGAGAGTGGAAAGGCTGAAAGTTTTTTTTTTTTCAATCAACTCCACAACACCCTCATGAAATGACAGAGCAACCAGCCTAGGCATTATAAAACTTTTATCATATATCTATACACGGTTGCAACCACTACAACAGAAACAAACTTGAAATCGGCTGCTGAACTTGTTAAGTCACGAATAAACATGAAGATGAATTTGAAACAAAAGCTGGCTTGACAAATGATGATACTCTAGACATGTGAGAAACAAAGATGCTACACGGACGACTTGGCGTAGCATAACCGAGGAATAAGAGGTAGCATGGTTACTGCTATTGTAGCATGATAGTTCCTGAAAACTTTTGATAGTTCCAGATTAATAAAAAAAAAGGCAGACATTAAGTTAGAGAAGCACTCACCTTGCAACTGTCTTTGCTGCAATGTGTCACACAAATATACTCTGGATACGAAAGACGTGCCATTGATAAAAGTTAAAAGAAAATACAACAGCACACTAGACTCCTAACCACTGGATGTTTGCTGGACTAGAGCAGACAAACTACATGACCACCCGAACCGTCGCGTTCCACATGAAATTCAAAGAGTTAGAAGACGATGACACTCCAAGTTCGAGGTTCACGTTGATTGACTTCGACTGAAGCAGGAAGCCACCGTGCGAGATGTGCATTGCTAAAACTGCCTCGAAGTTAGTTAAAAGGAGTTAAAAATAAATCTCGAAATTAAAAGAATGGTTGAAGAGTTGATAACGTTTTCAACAAGTTTGGGGCCGTCAACCCCTTTAGAGTTTGGGAATGAATCCGGTGTTCGTGGACACCCAGACTCGAACCAGATATAGTCGGCTAGTTGGAGGGACGACTCCTGGCCGGCTCTGGCATCATCATCATGTTGACGGAGCGGAGTGCGTCGATGGACGGCATCTCGATGGGGGTGAGGAAGATGAACTGGCCGTTGCTTTTCCGCCGTGTCATCTCCAGAATCATCTCCAGGCTTACTCTCCGCTTGCCCATGTCCTAAAAACGGTCATGGATGGGTGAAAAAAAGAAAAGAAATTGTCACTGCCTCGAAACAAACTTTCTGTTATGATGTTACGTTCTTAAGAAATTTGAAAGCACTAGTACCAGGCGGACGACGAAGAAGACAACGAGAACAAAACTGAACTGCGTTTATACAAGGTACGGCAATGGCTGCGCGCAGATAATCTCGTCATGACGTCTGCATCAAGCACCGTGTCTTGTGTATGATTTCTGAGCAGAGCGACCGCGGTTTCGGTTGAGCCACGTCGTAGGCATCGCTGCCGTACCCTCCCATGACGCGGCGGACGACGTACCATGAAGATGTCGAACTCGTCCATGATGCGGAACGGGCACTCCATGGTGTCCCACAGGGCCAGGACAAAGCAGACGGTCGAGAAGGATCGTTCGCCCCCGGACAGTGCCTTCAAGTCCTGCCTTGCTCCGTTGGCCCCGCAGGCAATGGCAGCGTTCTCCTTGGGCTCCACCTGCGAGATGGTCGCCGTTTCTTCAGCCTCAACACTTCGGTCGGAAACGGCCGCACAAAGGCCGCAATCCCGTTTCCTCGCGACCGAGTTCTTGCGATTGTTCACGACAAGTGAAAACGGTGGCACGCTACAGCCACCTATGAGACGACCCTGGAACTGCATTTCCCTAGAGCGCAGGTTTTTCAGGATTTGTGAGATCAAATGCATGTACAATGTACGAGAAATAGTTGTTTGTAACGTGTCAGATGTTTTTTGAACAAAAAGAAAGAAAGAAAGGAATCATGTGCGAGAAAGAGGGCAATATATGGAAATGCAAAAAGTTCCACGTCTACTCGATAGATGGCGCAAACTATGTTCTCTCGTAAGAGAGTTTAAGGCGCACAGTCCCAAGCAGACGCAGGTTTGTGAGCCAGCCTTAACGGGGTTACCTGCATCTGCACCACAAAGGTTGAATCGATGGCAACCAAAGAATGACCGTCCTTCATTCTGTCTAGCTCAGTTCGGCTCGGCGGAAGTCGTTACTAAAGTGGTATTCACAGCAAGAAGGAATCCTGTGGACCTCTCCCCCGAGTGCAACGCATCTGACGGTTGGGTGGTAGAGACGTTCCCAATTTGGCAGCGGACCAGGCTTACTTTTAACAACGTTACGTCGAGCCTACAAACTGCTAAATTCATCTGCATTCATCTAAATTCACTGGCATGAAGAGTGGAAACTCCTAAATTGCACTGCAAATGCTGATGTTCCCTCCCCAGCGCCTCGTCGGTGCGAGCAATGAAGCCAAGGAGAGAACTGCGTTTGCCGTTGACGTCACGCACTCCCCCTCCCAGGATTTCTTCCCCTAGGGAATACCGCGCTGGCTACTTACAATGCGGAAGTCAGTGGGTCCAGCTTAGGTTAAAGGAGGATTTCTTTTATAGTAACATCATCAGTCTTGCACATTTAACATGAAAACAAGCCCACATGAATGGCCTAAAGGTTTGAAACCAGAGCAGGTCTGATGAACCAGTAGCCAACGGATGGGAAAATGCATGTCGTGTTTGCTGGGGATAGAGTTAGAGAGGCTGTTCCCATTTATTCGGTGAGTTGCCTGGTTTGAGCAAGTGGAACTGAGTGCAACGAAAGGCTTCTTCAAATATTGTATTTATTCAACTATAAGGCGGTTACGAATATAAGGCGAGGGGGCAGTTGAAGGACCCAAGAAAAAGAAAAAAAATCGTCATATTGCTATACTGAGCATCGAATATAAGGCGGGGTATGACTCTGAGACTACGGATTTTGGAAAAAAAAACTTTGCCTTATATTCAAATAAATACGGTAAGAAGGTTCTCACTGCCACCCACATCCCTGCATGCGGCGTCCTCGTGTTTTGCTACGCACTGCCGCACCACTCTCTCTGGTAAGTTTTTCTGTGTTAGCCAACTACGTCCCTCACGATTTCTCTACTTTCCTGACATTTCGAAATTCCCGTGGAAATTCTAAGTTTCCCAAACTAATTGTGTAAAAAAATATTAAAATAATACAGTGTAGACCGCATGTAACATATGTCGCGGGAGTCGCAAAAATCCGCACTATAAGCGGTACCGCGTTATAACCAAAACATAAATTTTTCAGGCCAAAATATATGCCATGAGACAACTTACCTTTGTAAAATAATTTATTTGATGTTAGATGAAAAATAAAGCTTAGTTTGAGGAAAGTCTTTATTTCACCAGACTAGTACACTTCTCTCTCAAGTGTGTCACACATTTTGAAAGAAATGAGCGACTTTTGCCTGGCGCAGCCTTTTAATGGCATCGCGGGTTGCGGACGGACGCTACGAGCGTTCAGGATTGCTAACCCTAATCACTTTTCTCCTGTGATGAAAACGCGTGAAAATTCTCCTTTATATGGTACGCGCCAGTAAAACCTTCAACTTTAGCACAGGCATGAAATGCTCCAAATAAGAAATCCGGGCAATGTTCGAAAACACAAATGCTTAGAAAGCACCACTGTAGTCGAAGTAAACAAACACGACGACACGGGCGTTTCTGCTGTCTTGAGAGTGCCGCCACGACATCGCCGCATGAGTAGGTGGATCTTCCCTTCTAGTACGTGCTGGGTTATCACAGCGACACACAACGAAAATTCACAGTCAAGAATAGTGCTTTTACGCGGAACGATGAGCTTTCACCACATTGTCTACGTCGACAATCACAACCGACGCCATGTTTGCGGATAGAAGAAGCCAGCCCGCGACAGGCATGCGAAGCGCGCGAACACTTCTCCTTGACTTGCAATTGGTCTGTCGTTGCGGTTGTCTCCAACGCAGCGGAGGGACGCACGCATGTGAACGACACATGCGTGCGTCCCTCCGTCGCTATGGCAACTGAAGACTCTTTCTTCGCTTCTCCCCGCTTCTTCGAGCAATTTCCTTGCCCCGCGAGTGTGCTTGCGGCCAGCGCCGTTATCTAGAGTCGCACAGGGAAGCGTGCTCGCTGCGCTGGTTGGTCGGCACGGTCGGCGGGCTGTTCCAGAAACCGCACTATAATTGGTATTTCCCTTCGCACGCCTGCATTTTAAGCGGTATGTAATTACATGGAGTTCTATGGGGGGCGAATTGGTGGTTTAAAAAAGCCGAATTATACCTGGCCCTGCACTATAAACGGTTACGTTGTAAGTGGTCTATACTGTACTTTGATGATTTCTTGTAAAGATATTAGGATCTTTGCCCGCTTCTCAAAAACTCCCCTTCACATGAGCAGAGCATGGGTTCTCCAAGTGGGTTCCTAGGAATTCTGAGGTCTCTCACAGTAACCTCTGAAGTTCCCCGAATATCGTCGACCCAGAGTGAAATGTTTTTCCAGTTTAAGCACTACTTTAGCAGTTCAGTGTGAACAGTGCTACAAAACGTAGGACCAGGATAAGGAAACAGACAGACAGGGCACCGACTTAAAACTGAAAGTTTATTGCTGCGCAAAAATAGAAATGACTACAGAAAGAGGGGGAGGGAAGAGAACAAAAAAGCAAAGCGATACCGTCCTGTGCCTCTCGCCCTTGGGGAACCTAGCTGACCATTGTAGTAGGTGTGGCTGCTCATCGTCATTCCACAACATTAAGATTTTGTCTCGACACAGAAACAAGACTGCGAGAGAGATAGACGAAGCATATTTTATGGCATCTCATGGAGTGGACTCACGTGCAAGCACTCCAGACGAGGTAGATATTACTGAAAACTGTGGCAGGTCCGTGTGACTATATGTAGGTGGGGCTGATGCCGGATGTTATCAGTTTGGTTTTTTTGTCCTCTTCTCTTTCTCCTTTTTGTGTTTATTTGTTTTTGCACAGCAAGAAACTTGCAGTCGTAAGTTCGCGCCCTGCCTGTGTGTTTCCGCGTCCTGGTCCTACGTTTTTTAGCGCAGTTTCCACCAAGCAAGTATGCACTACCAACTAGCCCGACTACATGCCTTGTACTTTAGCAGGCCTGAGCTGTCCATTGATGCGTAACTATGAGCCAAACACTCCTTAGTAGGTGCATCACTGTTCCTGAGGTCTTTGAGCTTCTGCATTGCTTCACATAAGGGACATCTTCAAACTATGCCAGGTTCGTCATCACGTGCAGGGGACCGACCGACAACTCACCCTGATGTGCAGCATCTGCTTGTTGTGGTCGAAGTCGAGGCTGCCCTGGAAGTTCTGCTGCATCAGGGTCGATGAAAAGATGAGCTTGAGGCGCAGCACCGTCTGCTCGCACAGGTTGCAGTACTTGGCCTGACGCTCTTTCGTCATCCGCAGCAGTTTCTGCGAGGGGCGGAGCAAACGCGAACTTCAACGAGGCTGTCAATGCGAGAGTCAAAAGAATGTGAAGTGACGGCAGAAATCGAACGAGTATTGCACTCGCAATCATTGCAGAGAATGCAATGCAGGTTTGAAGGCTTTCACCTGTTTCGTGCGGCAGTTGTTTGGGGTTCAAAAGAAAGCATGTTGAAGTGTCAAGTCAAGTTGGCATAACATTCATTTACAGTCTAAGCTCGTTATAACAGACCTTGATTTTGACCAAGATTTCGGTCTGTTGTAAAGGAGTATGTTGTATGCAGATATGAAGTTGAGTCAATGGTGCACTGAGGAAAACCAACCAGCTTCACAAATCGGTATGTTATATCCAAACGTCTACTGTAACCAGGTATGTTATAAAAAGGTTAGACTGCATAATTGTGTTGCGTGTACGTCTAGACAGCCGAAAGTTAGTTGGCCTCAGAAGGCGTATGGTGTCTCAGCTGAAGAAGGGAAATTTAGCCAGTACATTACAACATAACATAGCACTAAGGTAAGCCCTCGATTCAAAACCTAACCTAACTTGCTTTTACAATTTATAACGACTAATAAATGTTTGGCATGTCTAAGCACTGTACATTCAGGTGGCATGTACCAGCAAGCATAAGGTCCACAACTAATACACATTCCCAGAAATTCAGTTCCATATGATTCAACTTGATTAAACCTTCAAAGACCTCTCTCCACTTTGCTTTTTTTGCAAGCCTGGGGCATATTGTATTTAATATTAAATTTTTTTAACCACAAGTGTGCCTTTGAAGTGAACTACATATTTATGCTGTGTGATGCTAGTCCCCGTAATGACCCGAAGGCCACTGCACTATTTAAAATTAATAAACAAACACTAAAAATGTCACATGGAACCTGTTGTCACACGGGCTTTCTAGTAGTAAACATAAACCACATAGAACCAGCTCTAAAATCATATAACCCAACTTAACGAAGCCCACTGCGATGCAATTCTGCTACACATCGCACCAGTTAAAGTAATTTCTTTTTCCTAGGCTACAGTATAACAAACATCCTTGTTCGACGCACACCGTTCCATCATTCACTGAAGAGATGAAAACTGCAGCGAGGGGTCTCAGTTGTTCCAGATCCAGCACGAGCTTTCTTCCATCAAAACACCTCAGCAACTCGTTATCTTCAAGCGAGAACACGCAACCAAAGCATGGTGGAAGGCAACGAATGCATGCTGGAAACCAGGTATCCGACAGAAATGCTGTTCTCATCTTATCGGCGGCTATGGCAGTACCTTGAGGAACTCGCGGAGTTCATCGATGCCCTTCTTGATCTTGTTGTACTTGGCCTTGGATTCGGTGTACTGCCGAGTTATCTCCTCCCTGTCCCCAGTCCTAAAAGCAACGGAAGATATATTTTGAAAAAGATGTGCTCAATCCTACGGATACGGTCAATGTACGCGGAATGTTTTCTTCCGCAGCATTTTTTGGGGCTCGTGGCGGACCTTACAGTTTAAAAGCGTCGGCCGTGCGGAGCTTGATGTACAGGTCAAGCCTGTACATCAAGCTCCGTACAGGGCGCGTGAGCGTTCGTTGCAATTGGCTTTGTGCCGCCACGTGCTCTTTCTCGTTTTTGGTCGCCCGTTCGCTCACCCCCTGGTCTCACCCTGGTTGCTGGGATGGAACGCGTGAGCCGTTCTGTGTGCGATCGATTGTGGTTTAGCCGAGACCTGGTGTCTATGCCGAAGGCTTGCCACAAAGTTCTTTAGTCATCGTAGCCAGAGAGTGAGCCGTCTGCCTTCAAGGCCTATGCTATGCGCCTATGCAGTGTTCGTGCTGGCAAGATCTTGAATCTCGCCACGTGCTACAGATAGGCGTTTCCGCCAATAGCAGAGGGTCTGCCTCAATTGGATCTCGTGAACGATCCGCCCAGCGCTCTAAGCCTTTTGCACGAGGATGGGGCGGCAGAAGCATACATTGGAGCAAGCCGAGGCTGTTCTGCGGCATAAACGCGTCTGCGAGAAAGAACATCACCAATCTGTAGGCACCAGCTGACACTGTCCCTTCGTATCAAATTCCGTAATCGTCTGTGCCATTTTTTTTCCTTTAATTTCCTTTGGTTATAAGGAGAGAAACTGAGGGGAAGGAGGAGATGAACGTGTGCGGGGACATCGGAGCAGCGAGTTCTGGTTGGAATGGTTAATGGGTACATTCAAAGCCTTTGTCTTTGCTCACTGTTCAAAAGTGTTCGAATGGCAAGCAAAGACAGAGGCAGCTTGCTTTGCGTGTACACACAAAATCATATAAAGCCGTCACAGTGTCACGTGATATTATGGTGCATGCGACGTCTGTGTCACATCACGATGTCACGCGACGTCATTGTGTCATGACACGAGACATCATGACTTCACGAAGTCAGTCCCATCATGAAGCGAGACATCATGGCTTCACGATGTCATGCGATGTCATTGTGCCATCATGACACGAGACATCATGGCTTCGTAATGCCACGTGACGTCATTTAGCCATCATGACACGAGACATCATGGCTTTGTAATGCCGTCACGACACGAGACATCACGGTTACACATGTTGTCGTAAAGTGGCACGACGTCACAGTATCATGCGAGGTCGGTTTCACCTGACGTCAGGCTGTGACGTGACACTGACGTCATCGAGGCTGCGCGCCAGAAACACAAAATCCGAGTCTGGTCATGTAAAGACTATGCCTTATAAGAAGCTAAAAGAAACAAAAAAGCAGCAGTAAGCCCAACTTCCCGCCGAGACCAACCTGAGTTCTTCCTCCTGCAACTGTGCCTCAAGGGCCTGAATGTCGGCCTCAATGACGTTGGCCTTTCTCCTCGTCAGCAGGCGCTCTCGGGACTGAGCCATTGCCTTCTCCGTCAGTTTCTACGAGGCGTGCCAAGAAACAAAGCGCCCACGTTCAAGAGCAAATCCTCGGGTAAACACCTCGAACGCCGTTTTAAGGGGCCCGTATATTACAAAATACAATTTCTCCCAAACACCCAAAAAATTAGCACAACATTTATGTGTCACACTCAATTTGAGTTTGGAACAATTTTGATATTTCGACATCTCAGCACGAAACAGAAACATGTATTGGAATCTTACTTAGAAAACTCATAAAAAATACCAATTGTTTTAGAGTTTTTTGCAAAGTGTCTCAACTGCAGACGCCATGCACTCCCCCACCTTTCCCCCCCTTCCACCCCCCCCCCCCCTCCAAAAAAAAACCTTACCAGGAAAAAAGACATTTTTCTGCCAAGTCTTCACTCTACCCGTGCTTAGCCTATAGTGCACTTTTCTCCTCACACCACTCACCACAATGTTCTTGCCAGTGACCTTGATCTGCGTCTCGATGGCAGACTTGCGCTCTTCAATGGTCGCGATGCGGTCGTCGTAGCTTTTCCGGTTGCTCTTCACCTTCTGGAATTCTGCGTCTGCTTCAAGGAGCTTGGTCTGCAAAACAGGTAACGGAGAAAACGACTGTCACATTGATAGTGTGAAGTCGGGAGGTGCAGGTCGAGAAACAAATGCTTCGACTTGAAATTCCATTTTTTTTTTTTAACACTTTTTGATTTGTATAATTTCTAGAAGTCA
This sequence comes from Ixodes scapularis, assembly GCF_016920785.2. Lineage (NCBI taxonomy): Eukaryota > Metazoa > Arthropoda > Arachnida > Ixodida > Ixodidae > Ixodes > Ixodes scapularis. Next base: position 80,403,073 of record NW_024609883.1, read on the forward strand.
TCCTTGAGGTCGTCCAAGAGGTTGCCCTAGACATCGTCCTCGAAGTCGTCCTGGAGGGCGTCCTTGAGGGCGTCCTCTAGGCATTGTCCTAGACGTTGTAAAATTAACAGCTTCGCTGGTTATCCATCTTCACGTAAGCTGGAAGGGCTCTACAATATTTTTTTTTCAAGAACCTCTTCAGCTTCTCTTTAAGAACTCATGTTTCAAAGGGCGGGGCTCTCACCTTGGCGACGTTGGACTCTTCCATGAGACGCTTGCGAGTCTCTTCCACTTCTCGCAGCTTGGTTGCGAGGGCCTTGAGCTCCGTCTTGATCTCGGCCTGCTCCTGCTTGGTCGACGCCAACCTGGATTCCAGGCTATTGGTCTCCTCCTCCAGGTCGCTCAACGCCTCCTCCTAGAATTAAGAAGTCATATGAGCTCACTTGCGAAAAGACTCAACCTGAAACAATTTTCAATAAATTGTCATGTTCGTTCAAACATACCTATCCCCAAACACATATGAATGCCCTCGGGGACACTGCACCGCTGCATGCCCGCCCGCCCCCCATTTTTGGTTTTAATGGGCAGCTCCGGTTCGTTTTCAACAATAAGAAAACAATGCAGTTCTTTTTAGTGTCGCCTAAAGAGATCACACGCCACCTACCTTGATCTAATGCCACCTGAAATTCAACGAAACTGACCAACAAAGTTTGAAGAGCATGAAATTGCGCAAATCTGCTAATTCTAGCAGGCAAGGTGAGCACACCCAACAACGCAGTCAATGCTACCATGTTGGCACAGCCCACCCTGTGATACCTACGTCATGCTCAGGGCAGCTCACAGAGATGTGTTCGCTTGTTTTGTCTTCTTTCAAGCATAGCCAACAGGCAACGCTAGCAGCATACTCATTGTTGGTCATGTGATTCGCTGAACGCGTGGGCGCTTGTGTGTTCTCGTGCGTCATCATCGGCAGAATTGTGTGTTAAAGCGCGAGTTTGCAACGTTGAGTACGACACACTTTTAGAAACCCGCAGCGACATGTATGTGTGGTTTTTCCGAATTTAACCTTCCACTAATATGTTCAAAATAAGCCCTAGGGAAAAATATGCCTTTTTTTGTGCCAAAACGCAGGCTCTGGCCGCGGTAGTGCAGGCGTGTGTCGGGTGTAGCGGACTGCCTATTGTAGCGGACGACATTTTCACCCTCGCACCGATCTGTGCTCGGCCACCCGGTACGTGACATCACAATTTGTACCATACGGTAAGAGCGTGGAGGTTATGACACAGGAGCAATGTTGCCCGCCGCAGGCAAGGTTTCGGTTTGTGGTAAGTTTTAAATGGAAAGAACTGTTTGTTAATACCTTGGGATATATATTCAACCATTAACTCAAACCTCTTGGAATTGACTGGAGTAGCCCTTTGAACTAAACTCCATGGATGGGACACTTATGCCCAGCCAACCAACCAACCAACCAGCCAGCCAGCCAGCCAGCCAGCCAGCCAGCCAGCCCCCCCCTTCCCACACACACACACAGAAAAAAATTAATGTATAATTACACTCAAATGTGTATTTTCATTTTGAAGCTCTTTTGTCCGCTTGTATGTGCAGATCTCACTTGCATGTGCACATCTCACTTGCAAGTATACTCAACCAAAGGAGATGCTGAACAAAGCCACATGCTCATGCGCCAAGCTTTGGCAGCATTGGAGCACCGCAGAAGCCACGCTAGCCTCGACAACGCGGCGCAGAATGGCCGACGCCGAGTTTGGGCACACACAAATGCCCCTACAGAGGCCCTCCAACCCAACCCCCCAAGTCGAACCCACCAGGGTGGTGACGTTGGTGGGCTCGGGGTCTTCGATACGCTGGAGCTCCTGGATCTTGGACCGCAGCTCCACGTCTTCGCGCTTCATGGCATCCAGCTGCTTGCTCAGGAGGCAGCTCTCCTTCCGACTCTGCATCAGGCTCTCGTTGAATGTGGCCGCCTCCGTCTTCAGCTCCTGCATCCGCATCTCGATCTGCTTCAGCTCTGCCGTCTTCTCCCTGCATAACGCGTCGGACGTGAATATAGGTACATTGCAATCCACTTATGCGGAGCGCAAGTTTGTTTGCTTTTTGCACAGGGGTTCAAAGACGTCAGAACGCCAAGCTCTTAGTGGATGATTGAAAAAAAAAAAAAACTTCGAGCAGACCTCAAGACATCTAGCATTTAGGTCTTCCCACTATCCTTTCAATCACAGCCAATCAGAACTCGGCGTCATTCGGACATTACCGCCACTCCTATACCAGAACCAGACGACTTGCTCTCCGCATTACGATACCACATACATGAGGGGCCCCTGGAACAGCATATTAATAGAGCAGAGGTTTTGCAGTGCATTTGTGAGGTCAAATGTATTTATAACATGGTCATTTATGGTCTTTTTAGTGGTCATTTATAACATTGCCAAAAGTTTTTCGAGCCAATAAAGAAAGGACGGTGCTCAAAAACAAAATTGCTAACGACCATATGAAGTGTGCTCCAATTGACAGCGGTAGCTGCTGCATTGTGGGGAGGCATGTTGAAGGAGATTTGCCTTCAGCCAGTCTGCTGCACATTTGCAATGGGTTCTTTGCTTTCAGTGAAAGTGATAAAGGAGACGCATGCGAAGAGATGTGTGCGTTGGTGGAATGATTGTGCGAGACATTGCCAGTGATGTGATTGGCCTAAGCCATTTTGGAGCACCTTTTGGAGCAGCGAAAATCGTGTTTTGAAGCAGCAAAAGTGGCTTTTGGAGCAGCCAAGACAATGTTTCAGAGCAGCAAAAGTGGCTTCTGGAGCAGATATTCTTAGAAAAATTAAAATATCTGTTTTAAGTGCAGTACTAACAATGTGACTTGTTGTGACAGAACTCGCTGCTTGCAGTTTTACTGCTGAGACATCCTACAAGTGTACAGTGCTGGAGGCATTGCCGAGCAATTCCGAAAAACCGCTTTCCAGAGGTTTACTAGTTCCCGACGTGCCAGATTTTCGTCAAAAGTAAATAAATGTGAAGCAATAAACTGCAAGCGGCCCGGCTGGCGCCTCTGTCGTGCAATCATGTCCATATGCACTAAAAGGATAACTTCGGCAGGCTTGCAGTTGCGCACGTTTCGTCACACGAGCGGAGACAACGGCTGTTCAATCAAAACCGAAACCATGCCCCTCCACTCCGTCACCAACTGATTCCCAAATTTGTATGCAGAATGTAACTGTCGAGCATACGACAAAAAATAGTCCAGCGGCTTGTGCTTGCCAAGCCGGCCAACTAAAGCCCCTTCATTTTTCAAAAGTAGCGCAAGGTGCGTCGATGCAAGTGCAACGTGCAGCCTTTGGAAAGATCATGGCGGTACAGCGCAGCACTGAGCTGGATTTCAGACGCCATGTTTTTCCCAGAAGTGGCACGCGGCACGTGTCGAGCATTTCCACAACAATGAATGGCGCCACTCTTTCCAGGATAAAAGGGCTTTACGGCAAACAAAGTACAAGCTGAACAAAAAAAATAAATAAATAGAAGAACTTGAGCGTATTGATGCAAGACTTTGCGAGCCAGGGTCAAAAAGTTCTTGGAACGCTTTGAGCAACGACTGAACTTGAGACAAACAAGCGCACAGTGCGGGTTCAGCAAAAGCATACATTGCCTTTGTTTTAGATCACTTCTCTTCACCAACTTTCGCGGCAGATTTTTCATGTACCGGGGTCCCTCTCAAAAAAAAGGCCCACTGAGAAAAACCTAGGTAATCAATACTCCGACACAGCAGTCTTTGAGTTAAAGGGGCGGTGCAACAATTTAATGATTAAAAGAATTTGCATCTCGTAATTTTTAAGTTGTTCATTGTGTCCCGGAGGATAGAGAAAACACCTCCTTCATTAAAATGTTGCGATTCCGCTGCATAATCGCAAAGCAAAAGTCTAGCTTTTTTCCCACCTGCAGCCCCAAGTCGCAGCCGAAGGAACTACAGCGAAAAGATTACGTGACCTTGCTCGGCTCTAAGCTGCAGCCTAACGCCCGCTAATGTCAGCAGAGAGAGGGAGGGGAAGCGTCCTCCGAGATAGCACACGGGAACCTACACACCACTCCGAATGACATCACAGGGAGGGGGACCAGGTGTGACTCTGAAGGCTGGGAGTGAGTTGAGGGGTGCCTGAAATGCCAATATTTATCTTTTTTTACCCAAGAACTAGAACACGCAGGCAAAATCCGTTTTCTGTTCTTTACTTCAGAAGAGTCAGAGGGCAACTTCCAGAAACCTTTGACTGAAGTCCTGAAATCGTTGCACCCCCCCCTTAAAGAGGGACTTTTATAGTAACGTATGATTTAAACAAGAACAGGAATGTTGACGAACATGCTGCGGTACTTAGTTTCATTTTAGAAACCGCCATATCTGCCGCAACGTGGAGACGGCAACGCCTGACATCGCGTGACCACGGTGACTGGAAGGCAGGGACCAAATATAGTTTTCCCGTGGCTGTTGCTTTCAGGAGTGAGTGCTTCAGCTCACAAAGTAACACTCACGGTGCAAAGACATGGTTTCGTTTCACAGCATGACGGCATGATACCTAGCACGCTAGCGTCGGAGCGTCTGTGCACACCCACGTCTATCACTGAAAATATTTTAAAAAAAAGACGTGAGACGAGAGCGCAAAACGTGAGATGGCGGGAAAACCATGCAAGACCAGACGGACAATTGAGTCAGGGCACTTTGTGTCGGGAGGCCACTTGTGCCACATAACACATGCATGCTCAATTACAGTATACTCGACTTAGTTTCTGTTTTGAAAGGCAACCGAAATTGGTTTTTTGGCACAGGCTTGGTGCAGATTACCCATATTTTGGCAAAAATGTAGCAGGACGTAGCAGGGTTAGCCCTTGGCGCAGTTTGGCGCAATTGGTGTAGCAATCGCACCACTGCATTGCACGTGTTGGAGAAGGACGCAGAGACACGCTTGTTTATCTTGGCTGAAACACCCTTTTAGAATAAGGGCGCCCATGACCGCGCCAAGCTGGTCACTGGGCCCCCCCCCGTGACCGGCTTGTGGTAGACGAAGCGAAAGTATGCACGCGAGCTGTTCTGCAGAGCCGCAGAGACTGCATGTGAACAGAACCTGGCGCCGGCGGTGGGAAGGCAAAAGAGTGTGTCCGCACGGCGCCACCATGCGGGTATTTCGCAACGCCAGCTGCCGGGGGGATTGTGGGAGGAAGGGAGAGCATTCTCCCCTCAACCGCGTGGTTTTTTTTAAAACAGCGGCGGCCTACAGAGGGGGGGGGGAGCAAGAGAGCCTTGCCATGTGTGAAGAACAACAAGGAGAGAGATAGAGCGGCACTTGTGCTGTAGAGTGAAGTTTTGCATTCGTACACAAGCATTTCTTACCGGGAAAGGGCACTCACAGCTACCACTCTCTAAGAACAGAAAATATATGTGGCAGCCAAACGTTCCACAGCTACCCGATAGGTGGTGCTAGTGTATTCTCTCATCATAAGAGATCACAAGAGGTTGCCAGGGACTCGGTCGTAAACAGTCGCAAGTTTGTGAACCAAACTTTAGTCATTGTAAAGGGCTGTCCAAACATGACACATTTTTACAGCCGGGTTAAGAAGGGCTAGTTTCCTCAAATGACTTGATGATTCAGAACTCTGGACAGCTACTGCCACCTAAGAGCAACAGTGGCAACCAGACAGCCGGCTTGCCGGTTGTCTGGTTGCCGCCGTCGCTCACAGATGGTGGCAACCTTCCGAGCCTTTCTATTCTGGATTGCCGACTTGCGGCCAGCCATTACTTCATTCCCAAAATAGTACAACTTTGCTGGTCTTCCTTCTTCACCAGAGTGGAAAGGCTGAAAGTTTTTTTGTAATCACAGCATTGGCGGTACTGGAAGTTGAAATTTTTCTCAGGTTCCGGTCCGCTTTGGAACATTCTTTTCCTGAGTGGAAAGCTTCCCCCGGCATGGGTCCAGACAGCCACTCACGTGCTCTGCTGGCTACCGTTGGTGCAGTGTCTTCCCTCGTCGTTTTTTATTTATTTATTTTTATTTCAAAATACTAACAGTCCCTACATGGGACTATGATAGGGAGGACATGAACAAAAAACTTTATAAGCACTGAAGGAAAAAATAAAAAGAACACAACAAAAACTTGACAACTGCATTTGTTGCAAACCCGTCCTAAAAATATATTGCAGAAGAATCAATCGGCGCTGGGAAAAAATGTAAAATCAATACAACAGTGGAAGAATGACGCTGGCAGGAAATCATGACGCGACAAAAAGAGAAAAGTAATTAAATAAACATGCAATTTCAAGGATTGCTGCCCACGTCATCAAATGCAAGATAAGAACAAAAAGATTCCAGCGATTGACACGATACTGCTTGTTCTGGGAGAGAGTTCCACTCGCTTATCGTTAAGGGAAAAAAAGAATACTTAAAACAGTCTTTGAAGCAGCAGGGTTGGTGAAGGGCCCGACTATGTTTGTTACGTGTAATTCTAGATGCATCGGGAATTAAGTAAGCTGTCTTGTCTATCTGTAGATAATCATTAAGAATCATGTAAAGGAATTTTAACCTTTTCACTTTACGCCTAGTAAAGTGAAAAGTTTATGAGCGCTCGCTCATAAACTAGGAGCGAGCGCAGCACACTCGATTGCGCTTGTACGCCAATGTGTAAACCGGACTTAGGAGATAAGCCCCACTCACGTGATCTGGTCCTCCACGCCAGCTTTGAGGAGCTCGGCACGTTGCTGGTTCGAAGAGTAGTAGCGGAAGTTTGGCGCAGGGTAAAGCTGGTCGCCCTTGGCCGTGAACGCCTCCGAACAGTTGGTCGGCACCGACGAGACCCTCATCAACGCGTTCCTTGCCTCCTCGTTGCTCTCAATCAGCGCCACCTTCTCCACCATTCTCTGCGAGCAGAAATCGACAAACATGTTCCTTCCGCGTGGCTAACTGAACGAAGGATTTCACGCAGACACTATTTTCTGCGAGCTCTTTTCCCTCGGTTGGACAACCGTTCTGAACGGTATAGTAATCAATCACAATTACTATATAGGGTGACCCAAGTCACCTGGCTCGATCTAAAATATGCCGTAAAAATCAACGCCTGCACATAACAATTTCAACTTTTCGTCGAAGGAGTATTTCACAGGTAGTTTTTTTCTTGTAAAATTACAAAGCATAGCTCTCTTTCTGTAAAAAAAAAGGGCAAGAAACTTGCCTGGGTCAACAGCGGGCAGCGATGCAGACGACCAAGTCGAGTAGCGGGGTGTGTTTGGCGCTCGTATTGATAGATGATGCTACCTCCTTGTTCCGGCTTGCTTTTAAAGAACTATTGAAGGTGCCCGTGTCGACCGCGGTCTATTTTTACGAACATAATCTTTTTGTAATCTACCTCTGGCTTAAAAATAAATGCAGACAATGATAGCAAAACTTCAAGTAACAAAAATAAAAGAAAACACATTTGCACAACAATACAGCGCTTTTGTTGCCAACAGATTTTGTCTGCATGTCGTCTGCTTTCTTTCACTCGTCGGCTACACATTCATACGCTGCTCTCCAATGCCATCTGTCAATACACACGGCAAACGCACCCCTCTACTCGACTTGGTTGTCTACGTCGCCGCCCGCCGTGGACCGAGGCAAGTTTCTTGGCCTTATTTTTTACAGAAAGAGAGCTACGCTTTGTAATTTTACATGGAAAAACTAACCAGTGAAATACAGCTTTGGCGAAAAGTTTAGATTGGTACCTGCAGGAGTCGATTTTTACGGTCCATTTTAGACCCAAGCTGGTGACTTGGGTCACCCGATACATTAAAAAAAAAAGTATTCAAATAGATGACTCAAACGCTCGAGAAGAAACGTAACTGGTCGTTACATGAAATGGTAACCGTTACTTTGCCGACTACTTCGGGTTTCCGAAACGACAGATTTTTCTGCCGGACTGAAAACGGGTCTTTCGTACTGTCCATTATTAAACGAAAATAACCGAATCACCAATTGCTCATCTTCTTCCATCATTAATTTTCGTAAACCATCCTCCTGTCGGAGACTCGGTTCGAGGGATTTCTTGGTCGAAAACTTGTAGAAAGAAAGGGTGCCATTTGAAAGGGGAGGGAAAGATAGTAACGGTTAGGAGTAATTGCAGTACTTCCAAAAGTAATCAGGTTACTCTCGCAATTACTTCCCAATAAAAGTAACCGAATCAATAAAAATCACTCCAAAAACTAATCGATTACGAGCGACACGACCGCTCATAACGAGTACCGTACAAGTCTGGGTAAGAGTCCGTCCATTCTTTGGGACGGTCCCCATGTTCTACCCCGCTGCTTGGAGCGCGTGCTCCGCCTGGTGTCTTCGGCACCTATGTACCGCTCACACGCCAAAAGCATGTGGAAGAGTGACCTCCAAACAGACGTTCACCACGTCCACCGCCCTGCCACAGCACCGACTGGACCACGACTGACGACACCACAACACGTCTGTTACGTCGTCGGGCGGAAATCGAGGGGCCACTTATCAAATCGAGGTAAAGACGCCAGTCGGAAAAACGTTCCAGGCACCATAGTTGCACGGGTCTCCGTCGGTCGGATGGCACGTCGAAATGGTCTGTCCGTACACATTCTACGGGCGATCCGTACATCTCACAGATTACGAATCCGTGTACAGCAATGTCTCGCTAACTCAGACATCTGCAATCCCCCGAAAAGCGTCCATAATGTGAGCTGTCCCGAAAATGCGTTATCTACGTGGCGGCCCGTCCATTCTAACGGGGTCCGATTTAACGAGTCACGACTGTATACAATACAACTTGGCAGGTACCATGCTGCTCTCACGGCGGTTTGTCAGCCTTCTCGTAACAGCATTAATGAACTTCCGCTCAAACATTCTCGGGTAGTCGCCAAGCCGTCACTCTCGGTTAGTGGTAATCTCAAGAGACTGTCAGTGGCTGACTGGCAGGGACCAATCAACTTCTCGCTGATCGGTTACTCGCCTGATCAATCAGGGTGTTGATGACATCTGGATCTTGGATGTCAAGGTTCTCCAAAACGCTGATGAATTTCGAGGACCTCATACACTTTGTATGGTAGTTGTATGTCTGCAACAAAAGCAAAAAAGAGGACAACAAAATGTTAAGCAGAAAAGTAGAAAGTGACACCAGTAATAATAAAAAGCAGCAAATAAACCTTTTTTAGATTTAGTCAAATGCCTTTACAGTGCAATCCACTTATAACGATACCACATATTACGATGTCCTGCTTATAACGATCACTTTCTAGACTAGAAACGCTCAGAGTCTAATCCAGATACAATGATGACCGGTTTAAACGATTGAATTTTCGGGTTTTCTGATCACTGGTCATGCAATTTTTCTTTCACTACGTACAATAAGACCAGTTTCAGGTATTCCCTTTGTTTTGGTCGTTTCTAAGTCACATTCCCCAACAAACTAGAATTTCCCCATTCATCCCTCCTCAATTTCCCTACTTTTCTCGTTCTATAGAAACTCTACCGGGAACATACGGGGGCATAAAAGGTACTCGTGCTGTGTGAAAGTTTTTTCAGCAGGAAGTTAGTCAGCCCCAATGGGCGTCTGGTGCCTCCGCTATTAGATGAGAAATTCAGCAAGTGCAGTACCACTGCTGGCTAGGAGTCTTAACGTGCATCACACAGTAGTGATACACGACCGCACACCGGTACGATTCTCGTCTGGATCGGAACTGGTAAGGGTGGGGACTGAGCCCATAGATCCCCAAATTCTGCAGCGCGAGCTTTCACTTCACACGTTCCGAGCCGCGATGCGTTTACACACTCGGTTGCCGGTCCCCCCGTCGAGGACACCATCGGGATTCGGTCGAGACATCTGCAAACTCGGCTGAAAGCAAAAGATTTTGCACAGGAGGCTCCCGTCCCTCACCTTTCCCAGGTAGGAGCTCGTCACGATGGATGGCTTCTTGTCCCTGCCCATGACCTTGGCCATCAGCTGGAACAGAAGCTTGGCGTCTTGGTCGTTGTCCACGAGAAAGGTGTACAGCAGACTCTTGAGGCAGCTCTCTGTCGCCAGGTCCCAGCGCTGGTCCTTCAGCTTCAGCAAGGAGCCTGGCAAACACACCCCACTCAGTACAGCAGCCGAGGCACATCAACGCTGTTCAAGGGGACACACCACCCTAAATATGATTTTTATGGAATTTGGAGGGTGTCCCACCACTGTCTCTAGTAGCACTTTTTGAACTTTCACCTCCATAGGACTACTTTATGAGGAGCTACAAAGAGAGGTGTCTGCTCCCGGTAGAGTCACCACTGTTTGTTAGGAAATCTGTCATACCAAATTGTTGAACAATATTTAGCACATCTATGCTTGAGCCTCAACCAGGACATATGGAGGGGGGGGGGGGGAGGGGGGGGCTATCTATTTTTGATGCTATAAACTTGGCTTTTTGCAGTGATGTGATTGGCCTAAGCCGTTTTGGAGCATCTTTCGGAGCAGCCAAAACAGTGTTTTGGAGCAGCAATGGTAGCTTTTGGAGCAGCTTAAACAGTGTTTTGGAGCAGCAAAAGTTGCTTTTGGAGCAGATATTCTTAGAAAAATTAAAATATTTAATTCAAGTGCTGGACAAACGGAGGACACTATGCTCGCCGCAATAAACAAATTATAGTCAATTTAGACCACCTGGGAGTTTTTCAACATGTAACTGAAATGCCAATGACATTACAGATTTTGCAATGCTTCAGTTAAATGGTATATTTATATGTACCCGCTATAGGTAAATAAGAACCAAACAGCACATACTAAAGTTTATTTGAAAATGACCAGCTTAAAAGTAAATAGCACAGCATTAGATTGACTATAGTTATATAATAAATGGAAGCAGTCTCCGACTGATGAAACACGTAACTACTGCAGTGCAATGCAAAATTATAGCGTGAGCGGAGATGGCTGTTCGATCGAAACCATGCCACTCCGCTCCGTCGCCAACTGGTTCCTAAAATTGTATGCAAAATGTAACTGTCCAGCATACGACAAAACAGTCCAGTGGCACGTGCTTGCCAGGCAGGTAGGCGAGGTACAAGCTAAACACATACACACACACACAAAAAAAAAAGAACCTGAGACATCGATGCAAGACATTGCGAGCCAGGTTCAAAAAGTTCTTGCGAGCACCTCCCCGAAACCCTTGGTCCACAAGTTGAACCCTAGCACTGCCAGTGCAAGCGATGCCCCCACTGTTCTTTGACACACAAACTAGGTCTTCGGGCAGCGCTTCCAGATTAGGGCATTGAACGATTCATTTGTGTTTTGTGTTTTCATTCTGGAACACCTTAGCTGCAGGTCCTTGTGTGTGAGGCGATTGCAGATGGGCACCAGCTGCTTGGTCACCTCTCTGGGGAGGCTGGACAGCGAGGCTTTTGCTGGGACAGCTTCCCTGCTGCCTTCAGGGCCAGGTGACTATTAAAATGACACAAAGACCATTCCCCCTTTGGGCATGCCATGTACCTTGGCTCCTCGTCTGTTGAGTATGAGAGCACGAGTCTCGCCATCACTCCTCGTTGCGTGCACCTGAGGTCTGGGACGATCTCCTTGAGTGCACATGCACAGTAGTCGGCAAGTTTCTTCATAACCGCATTGGTAAGCTTCCCCTTGCCTCCCCGCCCTTTTGTGGCTTTATTTAGGGTATCCAAGGCGGCGTACATCCGCTTAGCTACACGATTCACCCAGTCCTTGTGGATTTGTGAATCATAAGAGGTCCAGGGCAGCAACAATGGTGTTTGACTTTCAATCACTGTTGCAAGAGGCTCTTGTGTACTGCAGGCCCTGTTGTGTGATGGAGCGACTGAAGATCTTGGCTACAGACTTAACTTCCGTGGCATTTGCTCATCCACCGAAGTTTTTGTCAGCCGATGCTTTTCAAGCCACGCCTCATACTCGTCAGACTCCTCTCTTGGGCCGAGCGAACACTTGCGGCAGTAACCTGCTGATGACAGCAAAACCCAGCACAAGTCCAGTCTCCAGTTCTATCGCCACACTAACGCCGAAATGCAAGGTATGGCCGCGCTTACGCTCCATTTTGTTGAAGGCCACACACACGTCTAGAAAATGTTCGCCATTTGCTGGGCTGGAACGGGTTCCCATCACTTGCGCTGCTTGCTTTGTAGAAGCAGTTGCCGCCAACATCAACACGTCATGGACTCTGACGGCAAACTCTTGAAATGACTTGAGGTGGATTGGTCGTGGCATATTCGTACGCGCGAAGAAGTTTGTCAGTTTAGTGTGGCCGATACCACACTCCCGGAAACTCGGAACGATACGTATGACTAGCTCATTTTGTCTAGTATCCTCGATTGTTGACGAATGTGAAAAGTCCACAATGTCCGCACAGCGTGGGCATTCCGTAACAAACTGAAGGAGCACTCCTTTGTTGCACACTGTAAACTTGAGGTCTGGCTAGAAGCAATATGGGCACAGAAGACAGTATACCAAGTTCTTGATCGCGGGAACATCAATCGAGCGATACCCATCTAATGGATCTACGGTGACAGCTGTCTATCCTGTTGGGAAATTGTCGGAGCCCATTTCCGTAAGCAGCACAATCTTTCGCTTGATCGCCGTGGGCATGTTTTCCTAAGTGTTCTTTTTTTTTTTCTGTAAATAATGCACGTATGGCTATAAGACTTTAGGAAAGAGTGCATTATTAGTTGCTTGACCCCAACAAATAAAAATGAGAAAAGCCATTTTTTCCACAGAAATCGCGATTTCACTCTTGTGTTTCCCTTCAAGTTGATCGCCATGATCATACTACTGTAGCATCCCGAGATATGGCCACCTACAATTGAGAGAAAATAAGGTGAAAATGAAGAGTGAACTAACTTTTCGTGAGCAATCAAGAAAAAACTAAAAAAATACTATTTTTGTATTCCATAATCTATTATACTTGTTATCGCCTTGCGGAGGCGATAAGGTGTAGATCATAGTCCCCCCCAGTCAGCAAAGCTTGCTCGCCTCCCGCCACAGCTAACTAACCCCGCTTCGGCCAAGTGCCATTGACCATGGCACTGCAATCACAAAAAGCAGGCTATCTTTCTGTGTTCTCAAAAAAATAGTAAATCGCGCCGAAAATAGGGGGTCTCAATTTTTGAGGGTGGGTCACCTCTCGAGACATTACGAGAGTGTGAAAGTCTCGCATCGTAAACACACTCTGTGAAAACATACCTAACATTAAGAGTCGGAAAACATACACAAATATCGGGAGTTAACGCAGTAATTTAACTTTTGCGACTCAAACCCAAATTGTTAGGAGACGACGCAAATAATCGTCTAAGCAGTGCCACCGTGGCTGCAGCAAAGCGGAACTCAAAGGGCAAATCCGTCGAATGACATGGAGTTGTCGGTGCAATCGTCGCTTCGAATCGTAGGTAAGCTAACTTCGCCAAGCGTCCTCAAAACCTCAAACTCACAAGCCCCCACCCCTAACCCCCCTCCCTCCCTATCTCCCCTTCCTCTCCCCCTCCCCTCCCCAAAAACAAAATTGCAGTGGCCTAGCTCGGCCATGCCAGGATATACGTAGCGTGAGCTTAGGGTCAGCTGGTTATTCTTAGCTTTCCTGGTTGTCTAGGATTAGCTTGATTAACATGCTTACTGCTGCTTCAATGACACACATACGGTATGCGCATTATGTGGCACATGTATATATTTATTTTTTTACTCAACGTCTGGTTTCTTCTTTATTGCCACAAATACGGCTCGGTGGTCAGTGTAGTAACATGCTGCAGTCTCTGTGACCCCACGCAGTATTTGGAATCGATTGTCTGTCTCTGATACACAATATCAATGGTGGTTCGCCACTGGGTTGTCTGTACAGATGGAACACTGGCACGTTCGGTCACATCGTTTAGAACCGGTAGACCTGGTGGCATGGACGGGTAACGATACCCACTGGTAACGCTAAAGAGTGGAATCTTCTGCTTAATGAGAAAGTTCTTGCACGTTGTACAAACCCGCACCACGGTTTCACCCCACTCAGGCGGCGCCGTTAAACTCAACGTTTCACGCATGGAACTACTTACCGGCATCAAGTCTTTCATGTGCCACAGTCTTTCACACACGTAGCACACATATCCACACGGATTGTTTACGAAGTCCTTTTCGAAGGTCCGAAGTCGCACTGGCGCTTTCGATAAGTTTCACCTTATAGTCAGTCAATCGGCGAGCCTTGACGTCATCGACGGCGTCTTGTTGTTGCTGCTGGTAAGATGGTCGGGCACGTCACTCAGCCTCCTGGCGATGCCGCTTTGCTAGACGTTCCTCCCTTTGCTCCGATGTCTCCACAGCACGTTTAGCCTTCTGTTCGGTCTTCCTACGCTCAACCACTAATTGCCGGGCAACTACTTCGGGATCCAAGTTAAGCTTCACTGCGCTTCTGCGCCGCTGAGGAGCAATTTCGCTCTCCATCTCCATGGATATAGGTCTGTTTCTCTCGGTCAGACGCGATCACAAAAGAAGCGCTTCCGATAGCGTCCCATCTCCATGCTATAGGTCTGTTTCTCTCGGTCAGACGCGATCACAAAAGAAGCGCTTCCGATAGCGTCCGCGAGACGCGACCATTTAATGGTGACGTGAAGCGGCGTTCTAGCGTTCCAGCATGTACACTCCACGGGCGTAAACTAGCATCTGTATAGCTTCCCTCGGTGTCTGCTTGTGTCTGTCGCGGCTATGACATCACTCTAGAAAGCGAAGACTGGCGAGGCGTGCGCGGTGGCGGCAGCGGCGGCTTTGGCGCGCCAGCTGTGCGCCATGTGACGTCACTGCTCCTTGGCTTGCGCAGACCGGCGAGGCAAGCACGGTAGCAACAGAGCCCGCGGCAGAGACGTCTCCGGCGCACCAGCTGTGCGCCGTGTGACATCACTGCTCCTCGCGCTTGCGCAGCACGGAGCACGGCTCATTATGCGAGCCACGCGAAACTGCTCAATCTCGACCAGTGTAGCTCACGCTACAAAAAGAGCATCAAATTAAAATGTTGAATCTACCAGGTCCAGAGGTCAGCCTTTGAAATCACCACGCAATCGTATGTACAATTGCAGAAACGGCACAGACAATTAGAATCAACCGAAAAACCCGAACTGAGGGGCTTCGAGCTCCAAGAATCAGCTCTACTAAACCTACTGGCGGGATAAGAACGGAAGGGAGGAGCTTCAGTTGTCCTGCCTCCGGCATGACCCTCCCACCTCTGATAGCACTTTGACGTCTAGCGAGCTCCGAGCGCACGCTCAGAGCCTACACATGGCAGAAGAAAATGAGCGCGTTTTAAAGGCTAGGCGCTCGAAAAAGATGCCCTGCCGGTCTCGTCCTGTCAGAGACAAAAGTTATCTACTAAGCGCACTTCGGGGACACCCAGGCTTGACCCTTCATAGGGATGCTATCAATAATATCTATATTCAAAATGGCCATTGAGAAAACAGCAAATGAAGGGTATGTGGTGCCAAAACCGACCTTCAAATTTTCCCGTGCTCTTTAGAGGGGTGATGTCGCAGGTCAAGTAACTTGCAAGTTAAGCAGGCAGTCTAAGAAAAACAAAGTACTCTGCACTTTTTTTGTTGTTGTTTTGCTGGCATAAATTTTTCTGCCGTTAATTTCATGCGCGTATAGGTTCTTATAACTCGTCAAAGTCAAGCTGTACAGCACCCCTATTACAACATTTGACATCATATTTTCAGTGTTGCCAGTAGAGCATTTCAGCCTCTCAGACAAACTTCAAAATTTCAATACCTTTCTAAAAAAAAAATTTAAAAAAAAAACTTATTGTAATTGGTACTTTAGGTTACTAGTTCGGATGTGTCTACCTTAACATCTCGAGAGATGACCCACACCCAAAAGACAACCCACACCTATGTGTGGCACGATTTGCTCTTTTTCTTTAAGAACACCGAAAGATAGCCCACTTCTAATAATTGCAGGGCCCTGGCAAAATGGTAACCTCGACAAAAATGGTGTTACTCAGCCACGGCAGGAGATAAGCTAACGTTCCTGACTGGGAAGGACAGTCGTCTTTAGTGCATTTCGTAAGTTTTAGCAGGTCACAAAATCTAAAACTAGCATTTTTTCTACATTGTTTTATCACACACTGAAAGTTAGTCCAAACCTTATTTTCCTTCGATTCGTTTTCTATTTTAGGTGGGTTATCTGTTGGGATATTACTGTAGGCAAATCAGTGACTACCGAAATTTCACCTTTAATAAAAGATCCCCACGAAGCGAAGCACACTAAAATAAGAAAGATGCAGCACGAAAAGCAGCGAGGCAACGACAAACAGCGAAGAAAAGGCGCAGGCAGCCGACCGACCTAGGGGTCCCTTGGGAGGCTTGCGGAAGTGTCCTTTCCGCACGGCGATCTCGATCTCGCCGAGCAGGGCTGGGATGTGCCTGCCGAACTTCTGCAGACTGTTCTTCTTGCTTGCCCTCAGGTTCTGAATAGAAGCGCTCACGGCATTCTGCTGCTCCCTCAGGTCCATCTCTTCGCTCCTGCACAGACACCCACAGGAATTCTCGCACGCCAAAGAAAAAATAAAACGGTGCAATTTGCCACGTGTTTTCATGCTATTCCCAAACAGGAATCCCAAAATGAGCAACGAGCTTGCATGGCCTACAACTTTCAAACCACAAACAACAAAACGACACTGCTTGCAGGACACAGGTGGAACTCAGAAAGTTTTATTTGAAAGGCTTTACTAATCGCAGTCGTGTCAGGGAGAGGTACGTCATTATGCAACGTTAGGGCAGGTCATGCGACACCCAAACATCCGTGTCATGCGAGATCACGGTGTCAGCGTCATGCGACGCGTCAGTGTCACGTGATGACCGTCACATAATGCCATGACATCACACGACCGCGACAATTATCACATGTCATGTGCGAACGTTACGTAATCACGGCGTTCACGTGACGACAACACAGCATACCTTTCCGAATGCCGATGAGGTCCCTTGACGCTTCAACAAATCGTACACCTCAAGTGCGCGCGCGTGCAGCCACAGCGCGGCAAAGAATACGGAGTTGTGTGCCGCAGGTTGTGCATGCCTTTTTTTGGCATGCCTTTTTTTAAATTCTGTCGGCCACTATAAACGCCACGCATTTAAAAAAAGCAACGAGGCAAAGCCGACTAACCGTATGCGGTGGAGGTTCTGCGAGTTGACCATTTCGGACTGCTTCACCTGCTCGAAGTGGTGATTCGCAGTCCGCAGCCTCGACTTGAGCTCTTCTCTCTTCTGCTCCAACTCCTGGATCTCCGCCTCCCGCTTGGCCTTCTCGTTCGCATAGTAGTCCTCGTCACTGAAAATCCAAGTGCCCCCTTTCAATCAGAGACTCACGCGACGAATCACTTGTTTGTGTGCCATATTTTCAGGTCTTCACGTTGCACCATTTGTTAAGTCTCGCACCCCCCTGCCTATAAATGGCCATTTGCAGACATGTACACATTAGTGAAATAAAGTAACTACCGTATTTACTCGCATAATGAACACACCTTTTTTTCCCAAAAAATTTACATATATTTGGGTTCATTACGTGGGGTAAAAGTTTTGCATTTACACACTTAGTGCAAATGTCATTTTAGGTGCCAATATGACATGGCAGGGTACTGTGGCATGTCTTCATTGATAGAGGCGCACCCATGGCTGGTCGGGGGCGCGCCACAGTAACCATGCTCAATATATTGCAAACCTTCTTTAGGGCACTTTTGGCGTGCCTTTTGCCGAAGAAAAACCACTCTACGAAGCTCACTCAGCATGGAGAGCATTGTGACCGTTCTTAGGCCTAACCACTTTCACAATATCACTGTCCGAAAGCAAATCACAGACGACTGCGTGTTTGTTGACATCAATGCATCCGATGGACCAAGACGTCCGGGGCTGGGCAATTCCTCGACCCCAGCTTCGCTAGGCATGCGCGCCACTTGGTTTCACGGTTTATCACTTCCACAACCACGCAATTGCAGGCATTATGAAAACCGCTTGGCTTGGCTTGACTAGGCCCCGCCACTTCGCAGCAAAAGAAAATTGGCTTCAAGACTCGCGGAGCCGAAAATTAAAAGTGTGTTTATTACGCGAGAAAACAAATAGTCCAAATATTGATGCCCATTGTGGAGGGTGCATTCATTATGCTAGTGCGTTCAGTATGCGAGTAAATACGGTACCTAAATACAGTTACACATTACTCGCTCAAAAAGTAACCCAGTGTCTTACTTGCCACTGTGAAGAAAAAGTAACTAAGCATGTTACTTTTTCTCGCTGACAACATAAAAAAGAACACCAAACCACGCGACATTGCTGCCCAGTACTCGGAGGCCCACTGCACTGAACAGCCAGGCATTTTCAAATCAAAAAGGTCCCAAAAAAACATTTCTTCGAAGATGCAGTACATGTGATTCACATGCTATAACGCTTATCATCGCACCCAAAAAAAAAAAAATCTTACAATCAGTTGTTTAGCGAGCCTCATACAAAAATGAGGGGAGGAGCTTATACTTTTTTTTTTTTTTAATTTCATCCCAGGCTAAAGATTCCACACATGTGACACGCATAAGCGAATGAACGTTTTTCGAGTGACGAGCGCCATCTGAGGGACTGCCTGCAACTTAGAGATGAAGGGCAGCCCAACGTGAAATAAGTGCAGCAATAGAGGCTGACAACGTTGGTCACGTAGGAAGGTGCCCTGTGAAAATGGCGACAGTGGGAAGCAAGCCCAGGGGAAAGGATGCAACACATGTGCACAGACTCACTGGAAAAAAGGTCCATTAAAATGAAACTACCCAGCACAAGCCTGGCAGGAAAACCTAGCCTACAATCCCCAGGACATCAGAGACAGTGAAAGAGAGACAGGAATGCAACGGCATAGTAGAAGTAAAGAACTCACATGGACCTCAGCTCTTCGATCCTTTTTCGAAGAATCAGGGCTTCCTTCTTTTTCTCCTGCATTTCTCTCTCTATCCGGTTGGCAGATTGCTGCAGAAAGAAAAACAGTAGCACCACAGCTCTACATTGAAAACGAGATTGACCAAACTTCCCAGATAATCCCAAAAGACGATTTGAAGGCAGACATGTTAATGTGAGACCATGTCACCAGCAGGTACTTTTGCACTGTGGTGAAAGGAGGTGGGGATTTTCCAATACTGCAAGAGTCGAGTTTTCGAGATAAGTTGGAAACATACGACGTTGGCACTAACCTGGGATCTGAACGACACTAGATTAATTAATTATGGGTCATTAAAAAAAACGTGGACACCAAATTCAGCCATGGCAGTATACCTACTACTGGTTATCTTTTATACCAGGGAGGTTCAGACATGTCTCTTCTAGAAGCAGGAACAGACAGCACCTTCATGAAAAGTGTGGATGCGTGCTGGTAAAGGAAACCAAGACATAACATGCCGACATAAGACGTTTGCTACAGAGTTTTCTGCTCAGCACCTGGTTACTACACAAATAAAGAATTTATGTGATTCGACTGAAGCACTGCCCGGACTACCGTAGTCCCGTCAAACTCTACACTCCACGCGTGTCGCTAGTACACTCAAGCACAATGTTTATGTGAAATCAATGACTTCATAGGTAGAAAATTTGTGGTAAGCAGTCATTATACTTTGTAGAATCACAAGCTATCCATTAAGAAACAATTCATCACAATTGTCGCATTAACACATTGCACGAAGTTACAAGAAAC
This sequence comes from Ixodes scapularis, assembly GCF_016920785.2. Classification (NCBI taxonomy): domain Eukaryota; kingdom Metazoa; phylum Arthropoda; class Arachnida; order Ixodida; family Ixodidae; genus Ixodes; species Ixodes scapularis. The sequence continues at coordinate 80,422,764 of NW_024609883.1, forward strand.
CACATAAGACGAATTTGAAAAGGAATGTTTTGTACACATTCCCCAGTTGTGAGGCCAGTACGGTTTCTTGTCAGACACTCGCATATCTAGAAAATTGGCTTAACTTTGTCAAATGGGAACACAACAAGCCTCCTGAAACTGTTTTAAATTAAGGTTCGACGTCTGCACTTCTCTATTCGGTAGATTTTTTTTCGTATTTTTTTTTATATATATATTTTTTAATGTTGTCCTGCTTTGTCATTTTCTCTGAGAAGGTAAGAACAGCAGAGAACAGTTCCAGTTGTACTGTGTCCAGTGCAAGCTTCCTACTTTCGGCAAACGCTTCAACGTTTTGTGAGCTTCGACCAAGCACAAGTTGCCGTTCTTGCCTAGTCATAGACTGTTTTATACAAAAAAAAAAAAAAAAAAATTAATTAAAAGAGGCATTTTAACGCATTGACAGATCAAACACACGTTGCGGGACTTTAAACTCTGAACCGACCCGCACCGAATAGACTGAATCCGACTCGCCTGTCTGCCCAACGAGAAAGACGCTCAACTCACGTCGGTTTCCCGCTGTGCCTCCTTCTTGGCGCTGAACTCCTTCCTGCCAGCCAGGAAGACAGGTTGCACCTGCTGAATGCGGTTAAGCACCTCATCCAGCTCCTCCTGGAGGCTCCTCTGCTTCTCCGCGTGAGACTGTGCCTTACCCTATGGGAAGCAAAAAAATCGTGCCTCGTCCGCAAGCGCTCTATGACCTCGAGACAAGGGGGACAAACCCCGAGCATTCCGTCTGTGCGAGTTGCGACTCTCGGCCACGTTCAGAGTGCTCAGCTGTGCAATTCGCTAAACGCCATTTCGGCGTAATTCGGTAAACGGCACAACCCGTGGCTCCAGCGAGTCAATTGGTGTTGGAGCAAGGTACGTGCTGGCAACATGCTGCCAGCGTGCAGCCCGTGCTTCCCAATCACTGCTATTCAGCAACCCAGCAAACATGTATAAAAAAACACGTCATGATTCCCCTCCCGACCAAACAGAAACAGATTTCTCAAACACACTTTGAGAGAAGACCCACAAACCTCGAAGTCGGCCATCCGTTCCTTCAGCTTCGCGGACGTGGCCTCTTCCTTCGCGAGGGACGCCTCCGACTGCTTCAGCAACTGAAAGGCGACAAAAAATAGGACCTCCACTGCTGCGGAAGTTTCCGGGGCCATTTGACGTACGTTACAGTCGGAGCAACGAGGGAATGCGCACGAGAAGCCAGTCCAAAGATTGGCAGCTCGTGCACTATGATGAGACGTTGTTGCGTGAACCACGACACGACATTGTGATGTCGATACACATGTCACATGACAGCCCGACGTTCCGTGACACTGTGACGTCACTCAACACCGTGCTGTCACATGGAATTATGAGACGACATGGCGATGTCAACCGTGACGTAAAGTGACACCTTAATGTTGTGCGATACTGCGAAGCCATAAGGCGAGACAAACAACAACACAAGCGAGGAAGGTCCACGAAGGGCTCCCACATAAAAGCCGTCACTTTAAGAGGTCGGAGACGAGAAAGAGTGACGCGGGAGTTCTTCTCCGAGGAAGAGAGGGACTCTACCTCTTCCTCCTCCTGCACCCTGGTCCAGAGCAGCTCCCCCTTCAACCTCTCCAGCTTAAGCCGCTGGTCCTCGAGGTTCTGAAGCAGGCGCCACTGCTTCTCGTAGCGCTTCACCTGCTTCTCCAGCTCCGGCAGGACCTGCAATGTGCAGTCGCCGCAACTTCGCAATGTTTGCAGCCTAATACGGCATCGCCACACGGGGCGTTCCGATCGGCTTCCCCACTACTTTACTGCATCAATGCCAACACCCAAAGAGGTTCCCCGGCCATCAATCGAGAGAGATGGTCCTTTTTCTCGCGATTGGATCGTTTGAAAGCCCCTATGTTGCAGAGTGGCGCCACCAACTTGTCACTAGCACAAGAGTCACACTTCGAGGTAACGACACTTTGACCATTTCGTTGCTTGAAATCATTGTTGCCAACGGTAATGCTCAAGCTTTCCAACTCTATATCTAAAGCTCGCAAAGCCGCATCTCAGATTGCCAATCGCAACCGCTCAGTACCAGGCGACGGCGACGAGCCAATCAAGGAATGCAGTGTCGATACCCTAAGAGCAGCCGATGTAGTAGCTCTAACTTGCACCCTCCAGTGTGGCTGCAAACCTTCCGAAGTCTCCGAAGCGGTGCGACGCCAGGCCGCCGATCTGCTGCCAAAAGGAAGTGCTCACCTTCTCCTTCCGGACCACCTCCATTTCAGCGAGTGCCCGCTCTTCCTCGATGTGGCAGTAGTCAAGCTTGAGTTTCTCCAGCTGCGTAGCCTTCATGAAGAACTGCGGGTGGAGAGCGGCACGCAGTCAAGCGAGGCCGCTTGGCAAGGATTCTAAGGAGACTAAAAGCGCGCAACTCACGAGGTACTTGTCTTTGGCACTCTTGCTCTGGAGGAAGTTCCGGCTCGTCTCTTGGTTCAGGATCATCACGGGGTTCTCAATCTGAAACAATCGTTCTCATCGTTAATTAATCTTTCAATCTTTTCCAAAGACCAATAAATGTCAAATAAACGCGCGGCTGCAGAGCTCGTGTGCAGACGTGAACAACAAAAAAAAAAGATCTAAATGGTTTACTAAAACAAAAGGTGCAAGTTATGCTAAAGGCAAAATATGTGTGTGAGCTTGCTAATGATGCTGCTATGCGCTTTTACGGTGGAGCAGTGTTGAGACAGATCACGAGCCAAGCCCAGTGCATAGAGTGCGGCAATGCAGTTATAGACACTGCCAGAATAGGAACGGCCGGGCGTATGTTTCAAACGTCCGGCCTCCAGCAAGCACTCTACTCTATGCTTCCCACCATGCCTTGGACGTGCATGCGTGCTTGAGACGCCAAAGCATTGTTGAAGGTAAAAAGCTTGTGCTGGAGGCAAGACAGCTGAAACTTCTCCCTGCCGTCCTCGCCTTGTCAGCGACTAAAGTGCCTCTGACAAACTTACAAGACTCGGCCCAAGTACTGTGACCTAGACAAAAAAGCTGCTGCAGTGGTTTCACGCTAATGCCAGATCTAAGGGAGCCGTAATTAGACACAAGAAAGTGAAAGCTGGGGTGCAGACACCCAGCAAAAATGTACAGCACAACATACAGTGCAGTGCTAACTTGGTGCTGGAGACACAGTGCAGACTTTGCACTATACAGAGATGTGATTGGCCTAATCCATTTTGGAGCACCTTTCGGAGCAGCAAAAACAGTGTTTTGGAGCAGTAAATGTGGCCTTCGGAGCAACCAAAACAGTGATTTGGAGCAGCAAAAGTGGCTTTTGGAGAAGCCAAGACAACGTTTCGGAGCAGCAAAAGTTGCTTTTGGAGCAGATATTCTAATAAAAATAAAAATATTTGTTTTCAGTGCTGTATAAACGAAGGACACTTTGTGTTGTATTGTGTTCTCATTTGACTTATTGTGACGGAACTCGCTGCTTGTGGTTTTACTGCTGAGACATCCCACAAGTGTACAGTGCTGTAGGCATTGCCGAGCAATTCCGAAGAACCGCTTGCCACTGTTTTACTGGTTCCCGACGTGCCAGATTTTCGTCAAAAGTAAGCAAACGTGAAACAATGGATTGCAAGCGTACCGGCTGGTGCCTCTGTCATGCAATCATGTTCACATGCGTGTGAGGCAGTCTTGGGCAGTAACTAGTTACTTTTTTCAGTAACTTATAAGTGTAACGCATTAGAGCTTAGTGGAAATAACTTGTAACTGTAACAGAGTTACTATTTTTCGAGAGTAACTGTAAAAAGTAACGTCGTTACAGTTACTTCTCAGACTTATGGGAACACGACCACCAAATCGCCTTGCAACTCGTGAGAGAGTCCCAAGCCTTGGTGCGGGAAGGGCACAGCAAAAACTGCTGCTGGAAACGTCTGAAGCAGGAGGGGAAAAAATAAAAATATAAAGAAACTAAATTTTGTTTGACACTGCACGGCCGAGCTAGTCCCGCCAACTGGGAGGATGGGGACGTTTGTGTCCGTACCAGCCTTGTATGCCCACAGCGCACAGAGATGTAACAAAGCGCGGCATCTTTAAAGCATTTCTCTTTTCTTCGTCCCGCGAAGGAAGCGAGTGTTTTTTGCAAAGGACAGTTTTTGGTAATGGTCACCCCAAACGCCCGCAGGCTTACAGGCGTCTTCTTGCCGCCAAGCATAAGTTTCCTTCCCCTCTAATTTGAATTGTCTTCCTCCCAGATGCACTCTTGCGGGGTCTCGACTTCAGACCCCGTTTACTCTCCCTTCCCTTTTTTTTTTTTTTTTTTTACAACCCAATTACCGGTTTTGCCTCCCGTCACCCACTTCTCCCTTCTCGGGTCCTTTCACTTGAGAATGAGTATCTGCTCGAAACGTCTGTGTCGTTCTGCTTGTTTGTCCGTGTTTTTGTAATTGAAAGACCGCCTTTAGCTGGGATCAGGGCACTTGGCATCAGTTGACTTGTAGATATTCAAGTCGTGGGCTTTCCAAGTGGTCTCTCCTATTTCGGGTGGTGAGATAGAGGAGGAAGTTCGATCTGGTTAGGACGGAGGAAAGGCAGCAGGCCGTTTGGAATTCCACGCGCAGTGGTCGTTTGTACCTCGATCAGTGCTTATTTTGACGGAGGAATGTAGCCGCAACATTGCTCTCCAAGTTTTCAAGAAAAGCTTCGTGCTTCATGAAAGAGTGTGGGCACGCAGTAGAAAACGATTTGACCGACGAGTGAATTAGAGTGGCATAAGAAGTTATCTACGAAGCTGATTGCAAGGTAGGACACATTATTATTGACTTCACATTTGCACGATTTATATTGCTTCAGTCCAATTTTTCCTCATAAAAAAAAAAAATCCGAAATTAGAATTAATTGATTGTAAACTGTCACCATGATTGGATATACACGAGATATGGACGCGTGCCGTTGTGTTCGTGTATACCTTATAGTGGTCGCTCTTATTTTAAAGTTCTTTATAGACCAGCTATCTGCTATGCTAAAATTTTGAAAGACTAAAGTCCCCTGTAATTTTTCCAACCAAGAGACTCCAATTCTTTATCATATAGTGGATTTACTCGGATACTGCCTTAAATTATGATCTGAGCTATTCATAGTAAAAATTGAAACAGGAAGAACCAAATATATTAATATATATTATTAAGAAAATCTTAGTTTCTCAAAATAATCAGATTCACAACCGTGAACAACAGAATGTCTTATAAGAAATCTATGCTAATTTAAAGGCATATAAAAGAATGTCCATTTTGAATGTTTTCTCATGTTTCTTTGTAAAGTAACGACGAAATAACGGCGTTACTTCAGAGAAGTAACTGTAACAAGTTACACTTTCAATTTTGTAACTGTAACTGTAACAGGGTTACTTTTTTTACTTGAGTAACTGTAACTGTAACACTGTTACGTTTGAGCAGTAACGTGCCCATGACTGGTGTGAGGGCAACGTCTGCAGGCTTGCAGTTGTGCGTGCTTCGTCGCGCGAACGGGGACAACGACAGTTCGATCGAAACCGAAACCATGCCACTCCGCTCCGTCGCCAACTGATTCCCAAAATTGTATGCAAAATGTAACTGTCAAGCATACGACAAAAAACAGACCAGCGGCACGTGGTTGCCAGGCTGGCAAACCAAATACAGGCTAAACACACACACACACACACACACACACACACACACAGACAAAAAAATAATAACCTGAGCGCATTGATGCAAAGATCGCGAGCCAGAATCAAAACTTTCTTAGAGCACTTAGTGCAACGACTGAACTCGAGACAAACATGCGCGCTGTGCAGGTTCAGCGTGCAGACATTGCCTTCCTTGGTATAGCTCACTTCCCTTCACCGAGTTCCTTTCGCAGCAGATTTTTGATGTACCGGTGTCCCTCTCGAAAGAAAGTCCACCGAGAGAAACCTAGGTAATCAATACGTCAACACAGCGGTCTTTGAGTTAAAGAGGGACATTTATAGTAACGTATGATTTAAACAAGAACAGGAATGTTGATGAACATGCTGGGGTACTTAGTTTCATTTTAGAAAGCGCCATATCTGCAGAGACATGGGGACGACAACACCCGACGTCGCGCGACCACGCTGACTGGAAGGCAAGGACCAAATATAGTTTTCCCATGGCCGTTGCTTTCAGGAGTGAGTGCTTCAGCTCACAAAGTAACTCCCGTCGCGCAAAAACGTAATTTCGTTTCACAGCATGACGGCATGGCTGGTACCCGGCTTGCTAGCGTCGGAGCGTCCGCGCACATCATTGAAAATATTTTTGAAAAAGACGCGAGTCGAGACCCATGAGACGACGAGAGCGCGAAACGCAGGACGGCAAGAAAACTATGCAAAACCGGATGGCTAATTGATGCATGGTACTTTGTGCCGGACGGCCGCTTGTGCCACATAACACACGCCTCAATTACAATACTCGGTTTAGTTTCGGTTCTGAAAGGCGACCGAAATTGGTTTTTTGGCACATGCTTGGTGCACATTACCCATATTTTGGTCAAATGTAGCAGGATGTAGAAGGGTTAGCCCCTTGGCGCAGTTTGGCACAGCAATCACATCACTGACTATACCAGCACTGCACCAGTGCTCTGCAGCATGTGACCTCACCTGTCCCTGTTTACACAGACAATGCAGCGCAAACTCAGATAGTGCCGGCTTTGAAAAATCTCAGCGCTGCATGTGCCAACCGACCTCAAAGGCGTGTTCACACATACACCGCAAGGCTACAAAAGCACTATGAGCGAGTGCCGGAAATAACACTGACCTTGCTGACACAGAGCAGACTTTGCACTATATAAATGATACAGCACTGATGCAATGCTCCGTCAGTGCTAAGTTAAGCTCAAGTCAGCACTGTGTCAGCGCCGTTCTTAGCGTTGATTTAGCACTGCAGTGTACGTCTTATCCGGCCTTTAGAGAGAGAAAGAGAGAGAGAAGGCCCACCTGGATGTTGAACTGGTCAAGGATGTGGAGGAGTTCGTCTCGCTTTGTGGAGATCACCGTTCCCGTCCCAGACTTGAGCTTGTACGTGGAGGCGCCCTCAGCCGTGAGCCGTCGGTGAACGATAATAGAATTGCCATACTCCTCGGGCTTGTAGGCGTCCCGGCCATGGTTCCTCAGCCGTATCGTCACTTCCGCTGCCCTGGAAAGCCGTGGAGGTCAGCTTAAGGGCCGGTTCCCACATACGTCGCAGTGCTAAATAGCGCTGATGCAGCGCCAACTCCAACGTAACTCAGCACCGATGTAGCACTGTATCACTGCTATACTATAGAAAAAAGTCAGTGCTGCAAGAAGAGCAAGATCAGTGCTATTTCCATTGCTGAGCAACTTTGTTCAATACCGATACCTCTCTTTCCTTCTTTCGAGGTGAAGCTATCGGAAGCTGGTACACTGTGAATCAAATTATTGTGTACGCTGTCCTGACAATATTGAGAAGGGGTCTTGGTGGACAGTTGACACAATATAAAGTCCCCCTGAATAATCAAGCAGTCTGAAAAAACTAACTGACCCCCCACCCTTACTCCAAGAAAAGAGAGAATTCCTCTTCAACATGAGAAACAGCAGACATTTTAAGCCCTTCCTTGAGTCTTTGCTTTATTCCCAATAACATCAATTATGCGTCCCACTTAATGGGAAAACTTGCAAAACTTCTCCACTTCTGCTTGAAGACAGACCACAAAAAGGTAAAAGAAAGAGTATCCGCACCGTTTCCCGGTTTCCACGAGGTTCTTGACAGACGTGCCCCGCGAAGCAGTGTTTGCTTTTCCGCCCAGTCCGATGATGAGCGACGTCAGGATGGCGCTCTTGCCACCTAGCAGATGATCGGTCGATCACATCAATTGGCTATGTTGGCCCTCGCTTAGGAATTAAACCAGCGGGCGGTTTGCAATACACTGATCTACATCAACCTCAATAGGTAGCAATGCCACTAAAACAATGGTGACGCTTCCTGTGCACAGTTTAAGGCCCACCATCGCAGGTGACCCCAGATCACTCAAGAATTCAATGTCGCCTTTGTAATAAGAAACTCCAAAATTAACTAGATATCGGACAGGATACTTTGTAACAATGTGCTCTTCCTTTCTTTTTTTAACACAACATATGCCTTAGATACCAAATTAACCATGATTTTTATTAATTACCGATGTTGAGACTGAGGAAGTTTGTTGTCTGGGGAAGTTTGTTGTTCAACTTCCTTTCAACATTCCTAACTTATGATAAATAATACTCATAAGCATATTCAGTTCACAAATTTGAGTGAAATCAGTATGCACGGTTCGAACTTGGGTCGATCTTGAAAGTTCCTCATCCCTATAGACCAACACGCGGCCTTGACGTCACGCAGCTGCGGTGGCGCTGTCGACGGCACGGCGCATGCGCAGACGTCTCACTTCACGCAAATTCGGTTTGTGCGCACGCGCAGTGCCCACATTTGCTGTGGGCCAACGCGGGCTTGTTTGTAAACAGCGTGTCGGTCTATAGTATACCGAAATTATGTGCACTGATATCACTCTAGTCTACAGTCCTTCCCATGAATTTGGAAATTTTCTTCCATTGTACCTAGTCTTCAGCTCCTTATCCCAATAGTGGAAGCCCTTTGCTCTCTTTTTTATAGGAACTCTCTGCTGTCAGAGTTGTGTTGGATGTCTTTTCCACCCCTACCCCGTCCCGTGACTGAAGAATGTAGTGTTTAAAATAAATAAATAAATAAAATCTACCCTCAGAATCAGGGCCCCAATGACTTTTTTTACTAATTTTTAATTTGCACCGAACCTAAGCGCACTGAACGTAGTAACTTAATAAACCTTTCTTTTCTCGAATTTCGCTTTATTTTAAAAGTTATAGGCAAATTAAAATAACAAAAACAAGCAAAAAATAACCTCCTTCATGACGTCCATGGTTGCTTGAGTGGCCGTGAACTGGAGGAGGGGTAGTGAGCTATGCGAGCGCTCACGGCTGCCGCACTCCGTGTCGACGGCGCGAGAGGGCGCCACTAGAGCATGCTTTGAATAGGCTGTAATGCAGCGGGCAGCCAGGGCGGCTCACATTGCATTTGCTGCGCAATTAAACACTAATTCGGCATGACACTTCATTGGCCACAAACGACAGCAAACATGGGTTAAAGATCAGTTCAGAACGGGAGCCACTTCCCGCTGCTATACCGCGAAACGGCCGAACTGCCAGACAAAGCTGCTCGCCGAGGGCCTTCGGAAGGCTCGGAGCCAGTCGGATCCTCCAGTCCCTACGACCGCAGCGCCGCCGCATACATCCGGTACCTTTCCGTGTCGGCACCTGATCTCACTACTCCTTTCTAGCATGCGCCGCCTTTTTCACCGCTTGGTGGCGGGTATGTCGACGGGTCATTTCTTGTTTCCGTACTTTATATACTGCATTTGTTTCTTTTCTGATCAAAAATACTGTAAAAAAACTACTTTTATACATAGTTAAAACGGTTCGCGCCACTTATATTTTGTATTTCGACTAAAAAGATGCTTTTAGCGGCTCTGACCAGTAGTAAGCCCAGGACCAAAGACGTCACATTTTGCGCGCTTTCAGTACCACGGGTCGCCCCCGTCGGTAGAAGAGGTTTCCGCGTCGTTCGGTTAAAATTATGACGCACTGATATTTAGTTACTCTCTCCGTGCCCGCTGGCTTGCCCAACCCCAAGAGACGTGGAAACCGCAAAAAAGGTAGACGCTTAAGTATGATTGCAGGGCCCCTTTAAATATAACTTCTACAAAATCACACTTCCCTTTAAAGGGGCACTGAGTTGCTTTTCGTAGAAAATAATTACATTTCTTTGCGGAGGACACGATGCTGGGGAAACTAGCCCTTAACAGCTATGCTGTAAAACGCCCTAGGCCGCCGCCATGTTGCTGATGATGATGCAGCTGGTGCGACTGTCATGCTCCCTATCAGCTAGAAATTTTCTGCCAGTCTCTTCAACTGTGGAAACCTGCTCGGCGAGATTCTCCACTTATGTTTTCCGGTTTTGCATTCAGTTTTCCAGCTTCTCTTGGAAAGTTTCCACTTCATTTTTTGCATGCATGGTGCATACCCTTTTTGTGTTATCTTCCACTGCGAGAAATAGGGCTGGTAAGTGCCTGCCATTCAAGCATTTCTGCTTGACATTCACTGGAAACAAAGGAGGGAAAGGATGTCGAAAGGCCCTCGACACGATTTTGCAACCAATGACAACTGTTCTCCCTCTCCCAGAGATAATCCATGTACAGTAGCCTCAGTCATAGCCAAAAATAACTGTTCAAATTGGGAACAGGTCAGTCGCGTCCGTTTCTTTGCCTTGGTGGTGGTGTGAAAAAAAAGATGGCTCTCTCCAAAACGAAGACCTCTTGGATTCGGTCTGATCGTCAGGATGTGAGAGTTATCGACATTGCACTGCTGTGTAATTTGAAATATTTCTCAAATAAATCCTTTTTTTGATAACGCTGGACCGCATGGTACATACAATATGTTGTTCGAACGTTAACACTCGCTAAAATAGTATGTCCCGAGTCCTGTCCATCGGTAAACACACTATTTGTGCGCGTGAAACATGCGCGCCTTTCGGCTATGTTCTGTTGTAAATAGCTTTTAACCGCTAAGTGCTTTGTTGTTTGACGGACGGCTGAGCAGGCAACGCCTTCAAAACTTGCCGTAAAATAAAACAAAACATTCTAGTCGCATTTGTTCTGTCCCCCACATACCCAACAAAAATAGTTTACAATTTTTTGTTTGTTTTGTTTCAAATATAGTACAATGCTTCCTCAATGTCCTCAGGAAAGCCGTCAGCAGTGTTTTAAATTGCGCCTACGCAGGCTGCGCCCATTAAATCACAGTCCACTCAGTTGGGGTTAGCAGGGACGCCAGCGAGACTAGCCTCAAACGAAGTGACTGGGCTCAAAAAAGGTACTCTTGTCCCTGGGGCCGAGCCTTTCTTGAAAAGGTGTATAGTAAGCTCGCAGCAATAGGAATACATAGGCACTATTTTCTCTTAGGGGGGCACTTCCTCGAATCCCCACCATCTCAATGAAACTTGACCAATGAAAATAGTTACTTACGTGGAGATTCTGATTGTTCATATTATTGCTCTTTTTAGGCGCACTATCTATTATATTCCAAGAAAAACGTCAAGTTTTTGGCTTAGAAGACGTAAAACAACAATTATTGTTTGAAAACACTGTCTGACGGCACCCCCTATAGTCAGTTACAGGTTAAGAAGGTAGCGGCAAATGCCCCTCAAAGGGAATCAGATATCCCTCCGCCACTTTTGCATCCAATAACGTCCCACCGTTTCCGTGACGTCGCGGACAACGCGCGAGGAGGGTCTTGCCTTTCTGTACATATTTGCTTTATCTTTCGACTTTGACTTAGCATTGTGGAAGCCACGAGAGGGAGATTAGAGTTCTCCCCCACCGACGGAAACAAATACGACTTTCGGGGATTAGCTTCCCCCCCCGATGGATACAAAGGCTGCTTTCAGGGGCTCGGCTCCCTCTCCGATGAATACAAAGGTCGCTTTCTTAAAAAGTGGGATCGGAGACAAGTGGGAATCCATTGAAGCGGAACAAGGAGCGTTTCCAGCGAACTCTTCTTTCGACTGCGGAGAGATTTAAAACGGGCGCATCACACTTCTGGGAGGAGCTTCTCCTACCTTCTTGACTTGTAACCGACTATAGTGTCTGCTCTAAGAGGCAGAAAGAGAGGTGCATGACAATCCTTGATTACATTTTCAATAGAAAAAATGTCCACCACAAGTGTAATTTCAGGTTTCTTAGGATGCTTAGAGCCCGTAGATTGGGTTATCAACATAAATAGACAATCTCAAAAACTATTTCAGTGCACCATTAAACTATTTGAGTGCCCCTTTAAGCTTGCTCTCTCCAGAGCCTGTCAAGCACCAGCGTTGTGTAACCATCCTGCCGACTTATCCTGCTATCGGTTCAAGTACCCGACCCAATCCTCCCATGACCAATCATATGGCAGTGGTCCAACTCACTTCCATTCCTTCCAATGATAAAGTTGGTGTGGTCCGAAAACGAAAAGTCAAGCTTGGTGTGGCACATGAAGTTCCTCAGCTGCACGGACTCTATGATTCCAATGGACTGCTTTGTCTGAAAAAGGTTAAAACAAAGTCAAGGCATCAGCCCCGTCTGGTGATCTCGAAGCACAAATTTTGAGCTTGCCTCTAAATTTCAAAGCCTGCCCCAAAGAGGAGAAAATTGTTATTTGCTACGAAAGAGAGTACTAAAATGGAAAGGATGCCTGGTGCCTAGCAATATTCTACACTCGCTTTCACCTCGCAATTGACCGCACCAAACGCCACTACGAGCCATCCCAGCCAATTCAGTGCCGTGAGCGTATCCTGCAATCGCACACCCCATGCATTGTTGCGCCCCTCCCGAAGGTAGCGTGACACTAGCGCAGCATATTTCTTGTTTTCTAATAGAACGATCCCACCGAGCGTTGGGCACACGAGTGACACCGCCGTAACTTTAGTCCACACGAGGCCAGTGGCAGCAACGTTCTTAGATCTATCAGTTGACAAGCTCCACGGAGGAGCATCCTTCGAAAACGGCTCTCTGTTGTCCGCACGTAAGCAGGTACAGGCGGGTAGCGATCTTATCCCAGCCAGCAGCACCGCACCCAAGAAAGATAAAGGAGGACCGTTTTCGAACTATACTTTTTTTGCCGCAAACTTTTATGTTTAGCACGAACGATGCAATAGAATCACCGCAGGCTGCGGACCAGTCAAGCTGCTTGGACAGCTTTTTTCCTCAGCCCCCATCATGCTTATATATGGTAAATAAAGCTATTATTATTATTATGTGCATCGAATGTTACACCAGTTCCACCGCTTCTGTCCGCATGGGCTGGGATGGGAGCGTAACAAGTGCCCCCGATTGGACGCACCACGAAAAGGTGCTAGGTATCCTAGGAAACCTGAAAACTGACTTCGGTCGAGAAATGTTAAATGGCAGCGCATGACATGGCTTGTGCCGTCTCTGGCTCTGCTTACACGCATCTGCTGTAGGGTTGTCGCTTGTACGGAAAGGCTAAAGTTTCCGTGACGCATTGCAGCAGTGTAATGAAACTGGCTGGTGAGATCAGTCCATTAAACGGAGAGATCAGCCACCACATCGAAGAATCTAACTGTTTTTGTCAGTAGCAGGTTCTAACTAAGATTTTACACACTTGCAGAGTCGAAACTTCAAATCTGAGTAGGCTATTGCGAATGCAAAGTACACATGCCGCAAAACCTCACAAACAGCGCCTAGTCATTGTAGATTTTGGTAAAATTTAAATACGAAACATTTCTTTTTCTATACAGCGTGACAGAACAATAGGTCAGAAATCAAAATGTTAAAACGCTGGGCTATTGAAAGCTCCGTCGATGCCTCGACCCACCGTAAATTAGCGGAGAGTCCACAGGTGCGCGGAGCAGGAAGAAACCTGCATTACGTTTGATAGCTTCACGGAAATCCAATCATGCTTTTGTAGCCCATTCAGTTTCAATAACCGCAACCAACCCGTCGTGAACTCAAACAATTAAGAGGCAATTTGCGCGATCGGCATGGACCCTATTTCGATGTTTCAGGAACGCAATACCTAAAAAGAGCACAGAAGACAAAATACCTGAGATGAACTCTCTTGAGATCCACATCGCAACTTCTTGGTCGGGGAGCAATCGCTCCCTGACCAGTTTTCGATGTCCTCGGTCCTTCGTTTGGTCATTGCGACGGCGACGACAACAGTCCCAGCAGCTGTAAACTTCGATGAAACGCGGACGCAAAGAAATCAGTCGGTTCTGAGTAGCCACACCACATTAACCACAACAAACGCTTACGTTTCGCGGAAGAAACGCGCAGCGTGGCTTTATGAACGCTTCAACACGCTTCGGCGACCAAACCCGCAAGAGAACGAAACTACGTTACAAAGCACTCCAAAGCAATACCAGGAGTTATAACCTGGCGTCGTTGCGTTCCTAGCTAAGCTGAAACAAGTCAGACACAAAAGAATGCTACCGTTTTGGAAGAAAGTCGGTGAAAGAGCGATATATCAGCTGTTCGGCTGTTTTCGCGCCAAGCCGTCAGCACATCCCGGATGCGTCCGGTCGAGCCTTTCAAAACAGAAGGCTCATAGTAGCACCCATAAATGCCTCGGCCACTGTAATAACTGTGGTCTTTTACGTGATGTAATAGCGGGTAATATTTACCTTAACTTCGGAAATTCATGCAACTCGAAAATCCCGTGAACGATCACCCAACAGCACAACACAGTCTTTTTTTTTTTTTTTTTTTTTAGCTTTGGCTTGGCTTATCTTGGCTACAGCTTCAGAGGTGAGGCTTGGCTCTAGAGTTACGTTGGCGCAAAGCGCGCAAAGCACAACGAGGTAGAGGGGCTTAGAGTGATAAACCGGAAGTTCGGAAGTGGCACCCCCCCGGTTGCCGCCATATTTTACGCAAATGTGACCACTCGTCACGTGACCTTCCAAGAGCCGTGACGTCACAGGTAAGATGGCAGCGCCCAGAGCTGGCGGATGCGAGTTTGTTCGGTGCGCGGTAGCCGTGATGTGCAGCTGCTTTCCGACGACTTCGGGCTTCTTCGTGCTCGCTGACGCAGGTATAATGTGAAAATATGAAGGAATGAGACTTTATACCGTTTTTGCGCAAGATCGCTCTGGATCATCTGGATATTAACGCCTGTGAGACAGCATCAGCTCTGCATCGCCGTACCGGTGCTTGGATTCCGGGATGTGTCCGAGGATCGATAGAACTTTGAGTGCTTTTAACATGAAATTTTCGCATTCTCTTAGCTTTGTTTGAACGTTGAAATATCTGAGAATCTACGCGAAATGTATACGTCGCGTTAGGGCCTAAGGGAAGTTGTTTCAGCCCTCCGTCACCGAACAACCATAGCAACTTTTAGCGAGGAAGCTCCTGCGATTTTAACCTTTTGTGCTAATCCACGATTCTACATTCGATCGCTTTTCTTCCTTTCTTTTTGTGTGTGTGAGTGCGAAGTGCACCCTTATTTTCAGCTACGAGGTTAGCGTTTTATTGAGTATGGGGAAGAATAAATCGTTGCAGGCACCTGCTTCAAAGCTATTCGACTTGCTATAAGAACAACTGTTTTGATGCATGCATAGATTAACTGCGCATTTTTTCTGTTTTGTAGGATTTATTGCAGCTATACTCTTTTCCATCAAGAGTGCATTGTATTAGTCGGTCAATTATTTAATTGTTCTAATTACCTGGATAAGATGATTCATATTCGTTTTCATCCCTTGCCTGGAGAGCAGTCTTGTTGAAAAATGTTGACTACCATTCCTTTCGGTCTCTTCAATAGACTCTTTTTAAAAGTGTGGGCTGTCTATACTTCGCATCACCGTAACTTGGAAAAGGCCAACCGCCACAGCCCCCTCGAGCCAATCAGAGAGACGAAGCGAAGGTGTGTGACAAATCTGTGCAGACGAGCACTCTGGTGATATGCTGTCATGTGCCTCTCTCCAATGTGTGTATTGACTCACCGAGACCGTAGCCTTTGCCGTCTGCCAAATTCTGATGAAACAAATTACAAACTGTAATTACCCCAGGCTTTCATACTTTGGGTATTTGTTCGACAAGAATGTTATGTCCGCCATCCCTGTGAATTCGGCTCAGCAACTATTGGACTCGAATGCTGCATTGGCGTTCGACATGAACTGGGGCCCATTCGTGTGCTTTGCGCCGAACAAAATGGTGACGGATGTGTTGCTTGAAAAGGTTCTGCAAAGGGTCTATTGTGTCATACATATAAGAAGTGTCATGCTATATAGCAATGCATCAACACATACTATTAAACTATATGCTCAGAGGTGTGTTTGTTTTTCCAATTAACAAGTTACAGCAGTGTGCTTTAATGCTATTATCATGTGTGTAGTTTTAAGTATCCTCTCTGCAATGCCTACGAAGGCCCCTGGCAGGAATAAATTAATGAATAACATTTTCACATCACTGCAGTTGGTTTTCGGATGCACCACACGTTCAGGAAAGTTTGAACGAGTGCAGCCCCTTGCAAGAAGTCTGCCAGTCTGGTATGACCCCTTAATTAATATTGAAGAGTCAGAGAAGCGAGTGTCCTCGTAAGGTTTAGAGCGTGCAATGGACACAATTCTCGGTGTGTAGACTCTCAAGGCATGAAGGCAAGCGGAAATATGTTTATCTGGTTAGTGTATCAAATATGTTTATTTCCGCTTGATTACATAATTATTGATTCTTAGTAAATGGTTCCATAACGAGTTCTTTCTGCGACAGTCTCGTGTCAGGCGTTCAGTCGTAGTACCTGTGGACCTTGTTGTCGGATGATGCTCCTGGCACGTCGGTGTTCAGTTTGGTCGAGTGGCAACTTTGACCGACTGATGCTGTCTTGTAATCATACGTCATGTGCACTGAAGCTGCAGGGCTGGCTTCTAATCCGAAAATTTTCCTGGTAGTTTTCGGCATCAATGTAGCAAGCTCGGGCATGTATTGCTTACGTGGCTGTGCCTTTCGCTGTACCGTTGACTTGAAAGCTGGCAACAATTTTTGTTTGCTATCCAAGTCTGGTGATGCTTGCAGTTCACTTTTGAGGGCAACCAACCATTCTATTCCTTCAAGTCACTCAGGGGCATTCTCCCTCAAAGTTGGAAATTGTGTGCTTCGTGGAGTGGACACAGAAAATTGGTGTCAGCAAATTTTTAGGTATTGTCCTTGGACGACAACCGACACCAAATCCACTGTCACTGCATCGCCGCTCACCTGCTTTGTCGTGCTTACCTCTTGTTGAGGTGATGGACATGAGGATCTTTGGGGTAATCAGGGATTCAGAATATTCGATTCAGCACCTTCGGCATCAGGGACAAAGATCGCCGAAGGTAATCCTTAATCTCCCGTGGTCGCTCCTCGAGACGTAATCGAGGGTCGTTTGGCACGAACCCTCGCCGACCAATTCATTGGTACGGGCTGCTTTGGTAGACATGGTCGGCTTCATGCAGTGGTAGCAAAGTGGTTTTCGGTCGCACATTCGCATCACCTACGTTTTCCTCGGTGTACTTTGTTGAGCACAGTCCTACACACGATGTCGGGAATGCTTCGGCGTTAGAGTGTCTCATTGAATTGGCATTGAATACTAAGGGGCAGCCGGTGGCGGTCGTCGTGCCATTGTGGCGTAAGTTGCCCTTGGTTTGTCAGATGCCGCTTCGCTCGCAGAAGTCTCGGTTGAAATACCTGTCAATCTTGTTCCGAAACAATCTCGGCAATCAAAATAAAAGCCGGGCAACTGATGGCAGGAAGTAGCGTCCTGATCTCCTTCCAGACAGCGTCGTGGGTGATGTCGTGGATGCCTGGGAGGCTGGCGTCGAAGTAGTAGCTGGACAACTCGAGTGTCGAGACGCCGGGAAGTTCTTCATAGTGGCAGGCTCGGGCATGCAGTGCACATTCCATGTTGGAAGCCTCAGTGATATGAACACTTCGACTGTTGTTGGGGGGTTGCGGACAAGGCTGCCGAAGGTGTTGTCCCTCACGTGAGGCGCATGGGATTCTTAGGTTCTTGTCTTCTGTAGCATCAAGGCCGGCGTGGGCGTGGGCGCTCGATCAAGCGCAGAACATCCTCCACGAGTGCAGTGGCGCTCTCATTGGGGCAGTGTCCTGGACAGAATCAAGAATGCGGCTCTCTTTCGTTGATGTTGGCTGACGGATGCGCGCTTCAGTTTGATCTTGCAAACTTCCCATGACGTTAAGGAGGATCCATGGTTCTCAGACCAGCGCCGGCAGTTGCTTCCACGAGAAGTATAGGTTCTGCAGGAGCTGGTTGTCTGTCCACCCATTGTGGCGGGCGACACTGTCATATTGTTCAATCCAGTCCTTGACCTCTTCATACAGCTTGCGTGAAAAAGCGTCGGAGTGTGATTTGCGACGGGCATGCAAACAATGGTGGGAGGGGACACGGTTTGCTGCTACAGGTTTGTCATTGTTGGCTTAGTCAGCTTCGGATTTTCTGAGAGGAGACCGAATTCCGGTGGTTTTTCCTGGTAGCAGCAACTGGCTCGGATTTCAGGTGCTTCGTGGTGTATTTCCGAGGTTACCCCTTGTGGTACTCGGTCGTCTTGCGGTTGTTCTGCCAGGCTCGGGTCAGGACTTTGCCTACGGCTCGACAGGGGTATAAGACGCAGAATAGTCCGCCAGCCGTGTCCCATTATCGAGTAACTCGGCTGAAGAGCCGCCGGGTTCACACAGAGTGAAGGGCTACGGGTAAAGTGCCCAGCACCTCCACCTGAACATACGATTACAGCTGAGCATGACCTGCAGTGTCCCAGAATAGTGAATATTGATAGAAGATAGGACTGGAACAAGGATCCGTGACAGTATAACAAATCTAGCAGAAGAGAATCTATCCTGACCACTGAAGAAGCTGCATTGCTTTAGTGGCATTCTGTCGGAATAAATCCTCTCCTTCGGGGTTTGGCGACTGCCGTGGACGAACTGAACTGAAATGGATGTGGGACCACTTTTCTGGTAATGAGCCACTGCAGACTGTTGCCACAAAGCGGCGTGAGCTGGGTACGTAACACGCTCGGTGAAATGTCCGGCCAGCTTGCAATTCGCGTAACGAGTGTGGATAAAACGTTTGTGTTGACGAAACGTGCGGCAGACCAGCGGGATCAATACCAACTGCAACACCTGTGCTCCGTGAAAGTGCACGTCTACGCCGGAACAATTTCGGAAGCAGCACAGCATCACCTAAAGCATGGCACAGGAACTACCAGCTTGAAGGCAGCTCTTCGGTGCGCCGCACACCTGTGCTCCGTGAAAGTGCACTTTTACGCCGGAACAATTTGTAAGCAGCACAGCATCATTCAGCACGGCACGGGAACTACCAGCTTCAAGGCAGCCTTCCGGTGCCCCGCACAACCGAAGTGAGCCCTCGGTCATTTGATCGAAGCTGCACCGCGATTACACACCGCCAAGCACTACTCACGCAATTTCCGTCGCTAAACTGTGTATCCAAATATATTGCACACGCTTCACTGCAAACCTCGAAGATTCCGATGGTCAACGAGAGCACAGAAACGTCGCCTTAAATTATATCCTAGTGGTATCCGAATCAATCCGAGGTCCGAGCAACGTAGGTCAGATTGTCTCTTCCGTGGCCAGGTCGGTCACCAGCGAAATGCACACCGTTTCTCCGTATTTTCACGTTATACCTACGTCAAACACCACGCTGAACTCTGAACGCGCTTTCGACCGGCCTCATATGACGGCTTCCGCGTCTGAAACCAACTCGCCGAGACGAACGACAACCAACAAAGCATCCGACAAGCTCCGGCCCAGCTGGGTCCAGCCGCTGCATGGGCGCTGCCATCTTTCCTGTGACGTCACGTATTTGGTTTGGTCATGTGACGTGTGGTCAAATTTGCGTACAATGGCAGCCTCCTTATGGGGGTCACTTTCGAGTGCAGACCGGAAGCCCGGTTTATCGCTCTAAGCCCCTCTACCTCGTTGGCAAAGCATTTGTGTGACGTCTACTGAAGTAAACGGTAGCTTGCGCTACCTGGCCGTGTAGAATCCAACCTTGTAGAGCCTGTCATGTGACCTCCGAGATCCCGAAGCGCGCGACGCGCGAACCACTCGAACCGCGCGAACCTAGTAACGTTGGCGCGAACCCTTGGCGCGAACGCTCGTCCGCACTCCGGCGTGTTGCTCCGGCCGACCCATTCGAGCGGAGAGAGCGTAATCGAAAAAAAAGAGAAGTAGGTGGCGTCTCTCCGCGAGGAGGCGCTCCCAACCCAGCCATCGACAGCATGGCGCGAGGCAGAAGAGTTCAAAAAAGTCTTGTTACGTCGAGTTACTGCAACCTTACACATTTTTGTGCATTGTGGTAGAACGGTAAACAGCTGCTCTGAGGACGTCGACAGACAAGTTGTGATGCTTATTTAATTATTTGATTTTAGATATTCATCTCTGGACATGTTACGGCTAGCGCTACAAGCGCGCGTTTTGATATGTTTAGTTCCCTATATTAAAAACTCGGATTTCCATAAAATAAAAACAATCATGCTGCACTCTTCTTTTTTTTTTTTTTCCGCACGTTGTTTGACTTGGCGTTTTGAGCACGAGGTTTGATACTATGCAGTGCAGTCCGTGTTGTCCTTCTTTTAATATTTTTAATATTTATTACGCAATTTTTACGGGTCATATTGCGGTGTTTGCTTCCACTAGAAGTACCTTCAAGCCGGGATCACATTGTTTATTCATTATAAAAAAGACAGTCTGCAGATATCACTCACCATGATATCCGTCGTTCAAAAAGCGCGAGTCAATTTCTCCTTGAACTCGTTGCCGTGCAGCATTCGAAGCTCAGACCTCGTGGTGACTCGCATTCAAATCTGTTTGCAGACTGTCTTTCGTATGATGTAGTGCCACTATATAAGCTACGCTCATTTAGTGGCTCTAGTATGATGAATAAGCAGTGTGACCCCGACTTTAGGGAAAAAACTTATGGTGGTGAGATACAGCCACCTGGCAATGATTTCGCCATTTTTTTTTTATAAACTTTGTGATAATTGTAGGCACTGATTCAAAAGGTGGGGCATTATCTTGCAGGTGTCTAGTTTTTGGTACATGTAGCACAGACCACCGTATCCCGTTATGCATTTTGTGATGTAACTTAATTGATATGCAAACAGGCAATGGGATCTCAAGAAAAATACCTCTGGTTTACTAATAAATTCACCTTGTTCCAACCTGGTTTATTAGGTATCCTAGTCTCCAACCCGATTTATTACTGGCTCCAAGCCCTGAATGCTTAGATTAGACGCAAACTACTTTGCGATGCAGTGGCTTCGAGCAGTTTCCTTCGATGCGCTGCACTGTCTGTCATAGTCATGCCTATGTTGACCAGGAATGGCGGTACAAAACTTCTCT